>NC_067130.1:22472852-22772852 GCF_021347895.1 Acanthochromis polyacanthus
TATTGGTCTGTAATTTTCCATACAGTGTTTATGTCCATTTTTATGAATTGGGATCACCATTGCTAACTTCATGTTGTTAGGAAAAATTCCTTTTTGAAAAGACAGATTACAAACATAAGTCAAGGGTCTGACAATATAATCAATAACATCTTTAATAATTACTGTATCGATGGAATGTATGTCAAGTGATCTCTTATTTTTTAATTTTCTTACAATTTCAATAATATCAGTTTCATGTACCCCACTTAGGAACATAGAACTAACATTAGTGTTGATCAAATTTTTAAACATATATTTATTGTCATCGGATACAGTAATCTGTTTTGCCAAAGAAGCTCCAATATCTACAAAGTAGTCATTGAAGTCCTCAACAATATTTTTTTAAATCATCCACATTGATAAAAAAAATCTGGAAGTTCTGAATTATTACTTCTATTCTGAATAATATAATTGATTACCTTCCAGGTTTTTTGTATGTTGTTTTTACTGTCCTCCAGCATTTTACTATAGTATTCCTTTTTTGAGTCCTAATAATAGTAATTAGTTTGTTCTCATAGTGCTTATATTTTTCCTCACTATCGCTAGTTCTCTGCTGTAAAAAGTTTTTGTACAGTTGATTTTTCTTATTACATGCCTTTTGCAGACCTCTTGTAATCCATGTTTTACCTTCATATTGATCTTTCACCCTACACATTTTTATAGGACAATGCTTATTATATAATTTTTAAAAAAACAGACAAAAATGCATTATATGCTAGATCTGGATCATCAACATAAACCTCGTCCCAGTTATAATTCCTAAGATCCATCTTTAAGGCTTCAATTCTTTCTGGTGTTTTCAATCTCCTTAATTTGCAGGGACGTTTATTTTTATCAACTGAACATTTAGTAATTAAATTATGCACAACTACAAAAACAGGAAGGTGATCACTGACATCACTTATAAGTAAACCACTTGTTACTTGTTGATTTGTATTCGTAAAAATATTGTCTATACACACGTGGACAAAATTGTTGGTACCCCTCAGTTAAAGAAGGAAAAACCCACAATTCTCACTGAAATCACTTGAAACTCACAAAAGTAACAATAAATAAAAATTTATTGAAAATTAAATAATCAAAAACAGCCATTACTTTTGAATTGTTGATTAACATAATTATTTAAAAAACAAACTAATGAAACAGGCCTGGACAAAAATGATGGTACCTCTATAAAAGATTGAAAACTATTTGACCAGAGTGACATGATTAACTCAGGTGTGTCATTTAATTGACATCACAGGTGTTTCCAAACTCATAATCAGTCAGTCTGCCTATTTAAAGGGAGACAAGTAGTCACCCTGCTGTTTGGTGAAAAGGTGTGTACCACACTGAACATGGACAACAGAAAGCAAAGGAGAGAATTGTCCCAGGACATCCGAAAAAAATTATAGACAAACATCTTAAAGGTAAAGGCTATAAGACCATCTCTAAACAGCTTGAAGTTCCTGTGACAACAGTGGCTCATATTATTCAGAAGTTCAAGACCCACGGGACAGTAGCCAACCTCCCTGGACGTGGCCGCAAGAGGAAAATTGATGACAAATTGAAGAGACGGATCGTTCGAATTGTATCCAAAGAGCCCAGAGCAACCTCCAAAGAAATTAAAGGTGAACTCCAAGGCCAAGGTACATCAGTGTCAGATCGCACCATTCGTCGTTGTTTGAGCCAAAGTGGACTTCATGGGAGACGACCAAGGAGGACACCACTGCTGAAAAAAACTCATAAAAAAGCCAGACTGGAATTTGCAAAAATGCATGTTGACAAGCCACAAAGCTTCTGGGAGAATGTCCTTTGGACAGATGAGACCAAACTGGAGCTTTTTGGTAAGGCACATCAACTCTATGTTCATAGACTCAAAAAGCAAGCATACGAAGAAAAGAACACTGTCCCTACGGTGAAACATGGAGGAGGCTCAGTAATGTTTTGGGGCTGCTTTGCTGCATCTGGCACAGGGTGTCTTGAAAGTGTGCAAGGTACGATGAAATCTGAAGACTATCAAGGCATTCTGGAGAGAAATGTGCTGCCTAGTGTCAGAAAGCTTGGTCTCAGTCGCAGGTCATGGGTCTTCCAACAGGACAACGATCCAAAACACACAGCCAAAAACACCCAAGAATGGCTGAGAGAAAAGCGTTGGACTATTCTAAAGTGGCCTTCTATGAGCCCAGATCTGAATCCCATTGAACATATGTGGAAGGAGCTGAAACATGCCATTTGGAGAAGACACCCATCAAACCTGAGACAACTGGAGCTGTTTGCTCATGAGGAGTGGGCCGAAATACCTGTTGACAGCTGCAGAACGCTCATTGACAAATACAGAAATCGTTTAATTGCAGTGATTGCCTCAAAAGGTTGTGCAACAAAATATTAAGTTATGGGTACCATCATTTTTGTCCAGCCCTATTTCATTAGTTTGTTTTTTTAAATAATTATGTTAATCAACAATTCAAAAGTGATGGCTGATTTTGATTATTTAATTTTCAATAAATTTACTTTTGTGAGTTTCAAGTGATTTCAGTGAGAATTGTGGGTTTTTCCTTCTTTAACTGAGGGGTACCAACAATTTTGTCCACGTGTGTAAGTGTTGCACTGTCTTTGGTTATTCGACTCGGTTTGTCAATTAGGGGCCAGATACCTAAACTGAACATTGTGTTGCAAAATTCTGTTGTCATTTTATGTTCATTCCATTTCATTAAATCAATATTAAAATCACCACAAACAAAAACTTGTTTCTTATCACATACCTTACCTAAAATGTCAACCATGAAATTAACAAAGGAATCAATACAAGAGCCAGGTGTCCTATATATGCAACTCACAATAATACTTTTCAGATTAGTGGAATGAATTTCAATTGTCAAACTCTCCATGATATCATCCACAACTGTACTGTCAACCACTCTACACTGAAAATCTTTCTGTACAAAAAAAGCCACTCCACCACCCCTTTTATTTTGCGGTTTACACTAAAATGATTATATCCCTGTAGTATGAAATTGGAGCCCTTTTCATTTGTCAGCCAGGTTTCACTGATAGCAATGACTTGAAAACTATGTTTTAATGATTGCACATTTTCTTTAATTTGATCAAAATTTGCATAAAGGCTTCGACTATTAAAGTGTATAATTGAAAATCCATTCAGACTGAGTTCATTAAACTGATTTTCCATATAATATTTGGACCCGAAGTTCCAATCTTTATAAAAATTTGCATCTGGATCAATACCATTTTCAAAGCTAAGTAATTTATATTCAGCTAACTGCAAAAAACTGTGTGACTCTTCATATATTCTATTGAAGCAGGGCTCAGCTAAATAGTTTTTCATTCTCATAAAAATTCTCATACTTCTGTTCTAAAGGAATAGATATATTTTTGTCTGTCATATCCATAACTTAAAAAAAAGTAAATGTCAACAAAACAACAAAACAAAGTCACAAGATTATACAATGAGCTTGTATAATACAATTGTTCTCTTACCATCATAGAGCACAGGATATAACTCAAAAATAAAAAAGCAGCAAATTCTATTTTCATACTGCAAACTTGGCGCTAACTCTTTATCTTCATTCCAATGAACCAAACAAACATTTCCTATCCTCATTGAGTGTGCCATTTGCTAACCAAGCTGTATACATTATCACTTGTATTGTTCAAGGTCTCTCAAATTCCTCACTGCAATCACCTTTGCCTGCTCTGGTGGTCCATTTAACTTGATAAATGTTTTCCCATTCCGCATCCATGTTGCTTGAATTTTATTTTGTTTTCTAAGCATACGGCTATGTCTAGCTATTTCAGCATTTTTCTTTGTCAAATGTTCATTTATGTACACCCCTGTGCCCTTTAATTTTTTTTGCCTGTCGTAGTAAATTAAACTTATACTTTCTGTTGGTAAGCTGAACAACAACGGCTGATTTGGCATTTTTATCCTTACGTGGAAGGCTGTGGCAGGCTGAAATGTTCTCACTATCTAGATCAATGTTCTTGCTGCTCAAAAAATTAACAACTTTTGTCTCTAATGTGAGTAGTTCTTCAGGTGGTGCATCCTCACGTCGCTGGCTATAGCCCTGGCATAGCTGCAATGCCTGGTATCCAGCCCAGTAATGGTCAGATCATTTCCCCTGGAGTACTGTTCCAAGTCATCAATCCTTTCTTCAAGCAGTTGGATCTTCTGGTCTTTAAGTTTGATTGTGGCCTTCAGCTCACGGACTTCTTCCACTAGGCCCATCAGACTGGCTTGCTGCTTAACCACTTATCTCATACATAACATGCTCCAGGGCAGATCACTAGTGCAAGTTACCATATTGATATTATCTATTATCTAATAAGAAGGGACTATCATCACAATCCTGAAAACCAAGAGTTAAACCTAAAATTACCTAGATTATTTCAAATCCTGCTTTGTAGTACAGGCAACAGGGAACTGTTACATGTAAACACTTCACTGAGATTTCTGATCATTCTTTGTTTCTACAAAACATAGTGGCTGAAATGGTGAGAAATCAAAGCACAACCGCACACAGATGATCATGAAATATTTCTCTAATCTCTTGGATATGATCAAAACAGGACTGCAAACATTAGTGCACACTTAAACACTCTGTGACTCTCTGCAAATTCATTTTAATAATACACCATATAATGAAATACATAACATTGTGTTAACTCAGAGGGTGCCAGATGATCCTTTTAAGTGGAAAAGACTGCTTTTGAGTCCGTTAGAGTTGGGCCGATGGATGATGTCGTTGTCTATCACCCCTGGCTGACAGTCACATCGCTGAGCACAGCATTGACAGGACATCATTAACCTGCTATGTATAACTTTGCTCAGGAAATCCTTAATAAACAAAAAAAAACAAACAAAAAAAACACCCTAGCAGTCCGGTTGTGATAGCTACACGTGTCATGGCCCTCCCTCTCCTGCTCTGTCCTCTGCTTGATTAGAAGCGGCTGTGCAGGAGCACGGCTGGCTTCAATCTACAATCAGCAGTGGATAAAAGCCTGGCTCTGCCAAATGCTCCTCGCTGGGTCATTGCCTGCGGTTCCCCGTCATGTGCATGCCTCTGCTGGAACTCTGTCTCTCTCCCCTGGCCCTTGGATTTCCTCACCTGCTCTGTCTCTCCCTGCTTCCCCCTGGAACCCCCCGTCTGCTCGTCTCCCCCCTCCGCTCCGCACTCCAGCCGTCTGCTCTGGTTCTGCCAGCCCCGCCGTCTCTGCCACAGCTCCGCCACCGGCTCTCCTCAGCCCCATCCCCGCCTCGTCTCCCGATTCCCCTGGACTATTACGTGAGTCACCTTTCCCATTAGTTTATTTACCCCCATCATGGCCATCTGGTCCGTCGCCCTTAGTTTAGTTTAGCCCCCGTTCTGTTTGTTTCTCGTGTCTCCCTTATGGAGTGTTTTCAGTTTCTTTAAAGACATTAAATCCGTTGTTCTGTACCTGCCTGTCTGTGTGTCTGCTTCATGGGTTCTGTCAAGTAAGATGCAGATGTTGAGGTCTCAGAGAGGACTCAGGCTCATTATGGCCCTAAGGTAACAAAGGTTTTGAAGCAGACAAATAAAGGAACATTATAAGTTAACCATATGATTATGCTTGCTGAAATATATATACATTTTTAAAGTGTTGATTTGATTAAAGTAATGATTCAGATGATTTATTATGTTCAGATTGAGAAGAATGATTTAAGAAGGGATTCTGTGTGAAGTAATCCTTGTTTAGGCTCTGTGTGTGTGTACAGGCCTCATAGGCTTTGTGTGTCCAGGCCTTAAGAAAGCAGAAGTGCAGAAAACAACAATCACCATGACTCGGCAGCCACAATGACATTGCAGCCTCCTCGGAAAAAAAGGGGAAGTTTGGGAAAAACCCAAGAGGGCTGGCTGAAATGTGTGGGTGTTAAAAAGAATGTGGACACTGTATTTGCTGTAAAACACATGATTCTATGCAACTGTTGTGTGTGTAACAGGAAAAAGGTTGTGTGTTAAACCTATGAGTCAAGGATATGGGCGTACCAAAAGGTAGAATTGTGTGTGGAACGGTGTATGTGTTAGTAGAAGTGGAGAGAGAGTATAAAAATAGGAGCACAGAGACATTATATGGGAGATGTTCGCCGGAGCTGCAAGAAGAGCTGCAAAGGGAACTTGGCCGGAGTTCTGAAGAATCTTCACCTTCCTCTATTGCCCTAGAGACGGGAAGACTACGCGGGACTTAGGCTCCAGAGATCACTGAGGACATCGTTGGAAGCAAAGTCTTTTTCTGACTTTGTTCAACAAGCAAAGACCACACTCTGCCAAACGGAGAGTCCTAAGAGGTTCTGCAGTTATCCAGAAGAAACCAATAGAGGGGAGAACTGACTACACCCGAAGAGGCAAAGGAGGCAACAGCACTGGGCTGTTCCCCCTCCCCGGGGCTGGGAGACCCAGTGACCCACTACAGCCTGAACAGACGAGGGTTTTCCATCACCACCATACCACAGAGAAGACAGCTGGGGCGTAAGCACTAACGTTCCAGCCGATTCCAGAGATAACTGCCAGACCACGATTGGCTTACAGGATTCCTCCGCTCCCCCCTGCCGAGGGATAAGATCCTTTTGTCCACAAAGAAGACATTGTAATGAGTCCTCTGGACAACTGAGGACTCCTCCCAGACGCAAGTCAAGACCGAGTGATATGGTAGTGGCCACGCTGTTCGCTCTCTCCTAAATTTAATAATTAGAGAAGATTGTCAGGTACGCTCAATTTAGTTACTTTAGTATCATTTTTAATCAGAAATAATTAATTGTTTTAATCATGAATTGATGCTGTGCCCTTGCTAAACTTGCTTAATAAAACGCTTTATTGCATTTAAAGAGAAGCCTAATGAAATTATTATAAACCACTAAAAATCTGCATAGTGGTAAAAAGTTAAGTTGATTGTGTGCATTCAATCCAATGGTTCTTAAAGGTTACTTAGTCCAAAGTGAGAGTGTTTAAACATTACCCCTGAGGTTAGTTATTTCCAAACCTCTAAAACAAACCCAGGAATAGCACCAAGTGCATGCAAGTCCTTAGAGAGAAGCTGACCGATAACGAATGTGAATGATAGATCAATTCTACTACTTAGAAAGGCTGCTTGGTGGGATAGCATTTATCAGATAAGAGGGGTGAGACATTCGGAAGCAAGGCAGTCAGAACCTGGGCGAGTGTCTCTCGACTCCAGCTTAATTTATTCTGCTGAAACCTCTTAGGTGGAATACTAATAGGCAGATAGAATCTAACCCTTTAAACGGAGAGCTGGACCAAATTTAACCTGAGGTAAAGGTTAAAAAAGGCTAGACTGGCGAACAGTTCTAACACTCCACGCCGTGACAGAATGAGCCAGCCACCCAAGAACCCAGCAGACACAGTTCAGCGCAGAACCCGTTTAGCTTTTTTTGCCACAGTAAGCTCCAACTCAGATTCCCTGAGGTCCCACCCCCAGTTACCATGTTTGTTAGTGGCTGGGACTCTCCTTTCAGGGGGACCTGACTAGCGATAAAAACACCTCCTAAGAGACGACGAGGTTCCCAGAATGGAAGAGGTCCCCAGTCATCCCCTGTTGGCATAAGGTCTAGTGAGCTGTGTTCTCTCTTACTGGACAAAGCCCTCGGATTGGGCAGTGACCTCACTAGTTGGCCCCTGTCTTCCGTTACCCCACAGGACTCTGTTCAGATTAGGGAATACAACGACCTTCTGAATTCCCTTGCCCGTCTTTATGGGTTATGGAAGGGGGCGACAAATCTCCCCCAAAAGAAGGACTATTATTCGCTGGCATACAGTGAAATTGCCCAGAAGCCTTGGCTCATCCGCTCTCTGCCTGACTTTGTTTTTGAGTTTGTAGATCCCTCTCTGACCCGTCTGACACTTCCTGAATTTTTTTACGCAGCCTGTTAGCCACCCTGTTGCTAGTCCACCAGTTGGTTCCCTGCTCGCTCCTGGGCTAGCTGGCTCATCGGTCTCTAGCGTTCCGGCCAGCAACCAACCTGAGTTGGTCCCCCAGCCTTCTGTAGAGCCACCCGCAAAGAAACCTGGTCACCAAAGGCACGGCGCCAGGAAGCGCCGTGGCTCCCCGGTTCCTGCCCTGGAGGAGCCCTGTGCCACCTCACCTGCAGTGCTGGAGGGGCCCTGTGTCACCTCGCCTGCAGTGTTGGAGGGGCCTTGTGTTGCCTCAGTTCCCGAGTGGGTCGATGCCGCCTCACTCCCTCCGGCTGAGGAGGGGCCCCGTGCCGCCTCACTCCCTCCGGCTGAGGAGGGGCCCCATGCCGCCTCACTCCCTCCGGCTGAGGAGAGGTCCTGTGCTGCCGCCCCGTCTTCTGTTCCTGTGGGGCCCATCGCCCCGTCTTCTGTTCCTGTGGGGCCCATCGCCCCGTCTTCTGTTCCTGTGGGCCCTGCAGCGTTGAGGCTCCCAGCCTCCCCTGCAGCTTCAAGGATGCAAAAGCCTTTCCCTGCAGCTTTTTTTTAAGAACATATATTTATTAGTTTTTCTGTTTAACATTCGCATGCAAATACATATTATAACTACACCCATTTTCACCAGCCGTAGAACAACTTCCCCTCGACACAAAACATATCAGGAAAAAAAAAACATATAACAATAATAAACAAGAGGAATGGTACAGCTAGATTGTATGTGATAGGGAATCAGATGGGCCTGGGCCCCATCATCTGCAATATAGTCCAGAAAGGGGTCCCAGATATGGAAGAACTCAAAAGGTTTGTCCTTGAGCCAAAAGCTTATAGCTTCTAAAGGGATGAGCTCCATAACACTCCGAGTCCATTGCATCACTGTAGGGGCTGCATCTGAAATCCACTGAAGGAGGACACATCTCCTAGCACTGAATAAAAGCACCTTGAGCAGTTTCAGCGAAGCAGGGCTGAGGTTAAGAGCTGCAGATTGTATGCCAAGAATGCATAGAGCAGGATCAATGTCTAAACTTTGCTCAAAAACATTATTGATTTCATTACATATCTTAACCCAGAAATCATTGATTACAGGGCCATCAAAAATACAGTGAAAATATGTACCATCAGCAGTCTTACATTTAACACAGTATTTTGAGAGTGAGGGGTTAAACCTGTGCCGCTTTGCTGGAGTCATTTGAAGTCTGTGTATAATCCTAAATTGCTGTTCCCTAGCTTTGTTAGTGAATAAACAACCTGTAGAACACAACCACACCTTCTTCGAATCATCATCCATGATAGGTTTCCCAAAATCAGCTTCCCACAGAGATTGGACCCTGGCTGTACAGTCATTGTCAGAGAGTGATAAGGCACAGTAGAACCTCGTGATAAGTCTCCTGGGGACGGGATTCTCAATAACCCTTTCCACAGCCGAAAGAGAGAACCCCCCGGGATACAACCTAGTAATGGAGGTAATGAAACTACGCATTTGCAAGTACCTGAAAAAGTTATTTTGAGGGAGATTATGAGCAGTTCAAAAGACATGATATTGCCATCCAGTATTAAATCGCCCACAGTCCGTATCCCTCCTTCATTCCATAGAAAGAAGGTATAGTCTGTAAACCCAGGTGGAAAATCAGGATTTAAGTAGAGAGGTGTGAGAAGTGAGACCTGGCCTTCCTGGTTTTCTAATTTCCTAGTCAGTCTCCATACTTTCAAGGTGTTTTGCAATATGAGATTACCCTTTACCTTATTACTGACCCAATTTTTAGAGGCATATAAAATGTTACGAAGAGGAATAGGGGACACCGAGTTGGCCTCCAGGCTAAGCCAGGTAGATTCTGGGTCCTCCCTAAACCAATGCCACAGGTAACTAGACAGACAGGCAATTTGATAACGTTTGATGTCAGGCACAGCCATCCCCCCTTCCTCGAGTGGGCGTTGCAGTACAGTAAGCTTCAGCCTAGCCCGCTTATTTCTCCATAGAAAAGAAGATAAGAAGCTATTTATCATTGTAATTGACTTTCTGGTTAACCCGTTGCGGTTCAGCGGCCCACGGGCAGGCCGTTTTGATATCTGCATAAGCATTTTTCAAAATAGAACGACACTGCCAACTCGATGATAGAAACATTATACACCGATGGAAAGCTTAGATTCTCATGAATCCGCTAGTATAAACCACTTTCAGATGTGATTACCACAGCGGGTAATATAAACACATTTGTCCGACAAATAACGAATATCCATCCATCCGTTCTCTATACACGGCTTTAACGTACACAGCATGACTCACATTTGCGGGTTCATTATTACACACAGATGAAAATATTCTACAAAAAACGGCCATAATCCAACCTTGGACATCCAGACGAAACAAGCCAGTAAAATATTTTGTCCAAAACATGTCTTGAAGTCGGTATATAATCCACGAATAGGTCGTTTTAGAGGAAATGCACCTCGCGATGCGTGTCCAATATTCCCTGTATTTCTCATCATATTTTTATTTACAAATAAAATGTTAGCGATTTTTTGGTACTGAAAATGGCTGGAATTGACTGTACCTTATATGGCTACAAGAAACGGGATCATTTGGAAGGGGTATAGGAGCCGTGGTAGTATATTCATCTTAAAAAGATTCACCCTTCCCAGGAGAGACAGTGGAAGAGCTGTCCAGCGAGCTAGGTCTTCTTTAATCTTGCGAATTAGGGGTATAAAATTAGCTTTGTACAGGCCATCAAGGGAGGGGGTAATATGTAAACCTAGATACACAAAACCTGATGGGGACCATTGAAAAGGGGCAGAGCAGGTTGGGGATAAAGACGCACTAAGGGTCAGAGGCATTGTCACGATTTCAGGAATCTGGACCCGAGCAGAGAGCCACACGACCAGAGCTGGGTGAATGAAACAGTTTTTATTGTAGGATGAATGATTTATGGAGATGGGTGAGTTACAGACAGCGGGCGGCAGATGAAGGAGGGAAGCCAGTGGGGAGACAGGAGGGGGAAAGAAGTTGGGGGGGAAAGAAGTGGGCTGAATGGGTTCCGGTGGTGTCCCAGGGTGACAGAGCAGGTGAGAGCCCGGACAGCTGGAGTCTGGGCAGGAGAGAGATAAAAAGACGTTAAAACCTCCAGATTTGCAACGTACCTTTTTGGTGGCTAGAAAGTACTGACTGGTAAGTCAAGTTCGACGATCTGGCAGGGAGTGGATGGTTCAGCCGGTCTTTATTGAGGCAGGTGTAATTCTGGCAATCAGTTTCAGCTGTCCGGGTCTCATGATGAAGCTAATCACCTGAGTGGTAGCAGCTGAGAGGCCACACTCACTCAGGTGAAGTGCTGAGGAGGGAGAGCAGAGGGAGAGGGAGAGGAGAACACGAGAGGGAGAGAAAAAGGAGGGAGACGCAAAGGAGAGAAAAAGAAGGAGAAAAACAGGAGGGAGACCGATAGGATATTTGGGATGTCAGGTGAGGGTGAGGAGAAGATCCTGAGAGGCATGGCCTCAGACTTCGTGTAATTAATCTTGTATCCTGAAAATTGGCCAAAGGAGCTAATTATATTGACCACTCTCACAATGGAGGCCACAGGATTACTGAGATAAAGCAAAACATCATCCACGTAAAGCGAAATCTTGTGCTGCACAGGACCCACCACTATTCCCGTCACCAATGGGTCTTTTCTAATGACCTCTGCCAAGGGCTCTATGGCTAGAGCGAAAAGAAGGGGTGAGGCCGGACAGCCCTGCCTAGTCCCTTGCCCCACTGTGAATGCAGGAGACTTTATGCCATTAGTAATAACCGATGCACGGGGGGCAGCATATAAGAGAGATATCCATTTGATAAAATTATTGCCGAGATTGAATTTAGGTAGGACCCCCAGCAGGTATGGCCATTCGACCCTATCAAAGGTCTTATCTGCATCGAGGGAGACCACCAGTGATTCGGACTTTGAATTACGGCCACATTGAACAAGATTCAGGAGCCTCCTAACATTATTACATGAGTTGCGACCCAGTATGAACCCGGTCTGGTATACTGAGATAAGGTCAGGGAGAATGACTTCCAGCCTTTTAGCCAATATTTTTGCAATTAATTTCCAGTCTACATCTAGCAGGGCAATTGGTCTGTAGGAGGTGCAATCATCAGCCGGTTTGCCTTTTTTCAAAATCAGTGAGATGTTTGCCTCCATCATAGTGCCGGGCAGAGTCCCTGATTCAAAAGAATGGGATAACATATTAAATAGGGGATCAACCAGCAGGTCTTGAAATGTCTTATAAAATTCAGGGGTCAGACCGTCTGGCCCAGGAGCTTTATTATTCTGTAGGTCCCTAATAGCATCTGTGATTTTCTTGCGAGTAATTGGTCTGTTCAACAGCTTTGTCTGAGCATCTGAGGCCTGAGGTAGATTAATAGATGAGAAAAACTGATGCATCAGAGTCCCAGAGTTACTGTCTGTCTCTGAAGTGTACAGCTGCTCATAAAATTTAAGAAATGAATTGCTAATGTCTTTGATGTTATGAACTCTGTTACCCGACCCGTCTTTTATGACAGGAATGGCCTGAGAGGCACTTCTTGCCTTAACCAGGTTTACCAAATATTTACTTGGCTTATTTCCAAATTCATACATCCTGTTTTTAGCAAACAGAATAGTTTTTTGGGCCTTGGTGGATAGGAGAGTATCCAGGGCTGCAGTAATTGCATCAATTCTATGTCCCAGGACCTCTGAGGGGTTAATGTTAAATTCCCCTTGAAGCCTCTTTAATTGCTCTTAGAGTACCTGTTGTTCAGCCCTCTGTTTTTTCTTCAAATTTGCTGAAAAGGATATGGTAAAACCTCGGATTACAGCCTTAGCTGTCTCCCAAAGCAAACTAGGACACACATCTGGGGTACTATTTTCCATGATAAAATACTTGAACTGTTCTGTAAGATACACTCTGAAATCAGGGTTTTTAAGAAGATGGTTTGCAAATCTCCACTGCCCTTTTGGTTGTTGAACATTGCTGTACAAGACCAAAAATATAGGTGCGTGATCACTAATTATAATATTACCTATCGAGCAAGAGAGCACCCTTTGCAAAGCATGTTCAGGTGTAAAAAAAATAATCAGTTCTAGTAGATGAGTTGTGGACCCTGGAATAAAATGTATATTGCTTATCAGAGTGGTGGAGTGATCTCCATGTGTCAATAAAATGTATATCTTTGCAACAGCCAAGTAGGGTCTGGCTATGACCCAGGTTGAATTGTGCTGTTCTATGTGATTTATCCAGACGTGAATTAAGGCAACAGTTGAAATCACCAGCTATCACCGAGGAATCTACAATCCAATCTGAGAACAAGGAAAACACATCAGTGTAGAAATCAGTTGAGCGAATGGGAGGGGCATACACATTTAAATAGGAGACCATTTCCCCGAAAAGTGTCCCTTTAATCATAATATACCTACCTGATTTGTCTGCCCTAACTTCCACTCTTGTCAGTGGTAATGATTTGTGCACTACGATGGCCACGCCTCTACTTCTAGTAGTAAAAGAGGAGTAGTAGACCTGTCCCACCCAATCTCTTTTTAATTTTAGGTGCTCATTGTCATCTAAGTGAATTTCTTGGATCAGTGCTATTTGGACCCTTTCTTTTTTCAAATAATTAATAATTATCTTTCGTTTTATAGGACCCTGAATCCCGTGGACATTCCAAGAGCATAGTTTAATATTTGCTTTATCAGCCATATTCTAAAAAGGTATTTATGATAGTCTTACCCGAATACCCATTCACAGTATGCATGCTCAATGCATTAACCTCTTGACAAAAACGTAAGAGACATAAACAGACAGTGAGGGGGGCAAAAGCAACAACAAAAATATATATATATATAAAAAAAGGAAAAAAACATAAACTCCAAGCTTCCAAAACACCTCCCTGAACCTGGCGTCTAATGCTTACTACCCTGTGCATCCTAAACCTGCACTAAACCAGTACTCCATAAGTAACAATATATTCAGAAACATCTGAATTTCAACTAAACAACACAAAATGAGTGATATCCGAACTCACCGAACTCAAGTCCTATGAAATAGTGACGGACAAGGAGGGATAAGTTCACATATGAGCTCCTTATGTTTGTATCCTCAGGTCCATTTCAAAGTGTGTCCGGCAGTCATTCAAAGGAGACCACAAGCTGAAAAGCTTCTGCTGTCTATTCCGGGGCAATGGTTTCTGCGTTTCCGTGCCTCTTGTTGTCGAATGATACCTGCAGCCTAGCAGGGAACAGCAGGCCATATCTGACGTTGGCAGCCCGGAGCTTCAGTTTGATGTTATTGAAGGAGGCTCTCTTTTTGCCGACTTCAGCCGTGAAATCCGGGAAGATGTGCTCCCTATTTCCGCGGAAGGTAAGCGGACCTTTCTCTTTTGACAGTCGTAGGATGCGCTGTATATTTCTGTAGTGGTGGACCCTCATGATCATGGGTCTAGGGGGCCCGGTCGTACCGCCAGGGTTTGAAGCAATACGATGTGCCCTGTCCTGCAGCTCTGGTCCATCCGATGCATCAATGCCCAGCGTCTCCACGAAAAACTCAGTCATGAAGGTCATGATTTGGGACCCCTCCATCCTTTCTGGGATGCCGAGCACTCAGAGATTCTGGCATCTCCTCCTCGACTCTATGTCTTCTGTTTTAGACACTAGCCGCTTGTTGCTAGCTTCTAATGCTACGCATTTAGCTTCAAGTGCAGTGATCCTATCGTCGTAGTTTTGCAGTGATGTTTCTACTTCGGTTAGACGCGTCCCAAAAGAGTCCACAGTAGTCTGCAGAGTATCCATTAATGTGCGTGACTCACTGCGAAACGTTTCTATGAGTTTGGCTATGGAGGGTTGTTGTGCCCCATTCTGATGCAAGTGATTCCTGATGACCTGGCCCTGGAGTTTACTCGTAAAAATGATGCAGGGCAAGAGTGGAAAGTTTCGGAGCTTGTTACCATGTAGCAATAAGGGATCAGGAAAAACATGGAACAGTGCTACTGCAAACTGTGAGAGCATGGATTGAAGGACCTGGAGGGAGGAAAATGGTGCGGTGCTTGATTGATGGTGGAAGTCAACGGAGTTTCATCCATGAGGGACATGTGAAGGCTCTGAAATTGCCAACACTGGAAAAAGAGAGATTAAAACTACACACATTTGGAAATCAGACACCAGTGATCAAGGAGTGCAATGTCATAAAAGTTGCTCTGGAAAATATCTGCAACAAACAGATTATCGAGATCAATGCTGTTCGGATACCACAAATATGCTCTGCTGTCATAAAGGTCCCTGGAAAAAGCATATAACAACAAACGGAAAAAAAGAGGTTGACATTAGCAGATGTCTCTGAGGGCAACAAAGATAACCCAGAACTGTCAATATTGATTGGAGCCGACTACTATTGGAAGATGGTGACTGGCAAAATCGAGAGACTTTCAGAAGCGCTGGTTGCTGTTGAAACTGTGCTCGGCTGGGCAGTTCAAGGACCAGTCTCAATGTCCAGCATGAACGAGGCTGCCTGCATGCACATTGGCATGAGTGAAGATACTGACATGCTGACAAAACAGCTGCGTGCGTTTTGGGAAGTAGAATCACTGGGCATCACTGGTAAAAGTGAGGAGACACCTTGTGACACAGAGGCCAAACAAAGCTTTGACAGGTCAGTCAAATACATTGATGGACTATACGAAGTGGAGTTGCCATGGTGACGAAATGCTCCAGAACTCCCAGACAACAAGAGAATCGCCCAGAAAAGGCTTGAATCCCTAAAAAGGAGACTGAACTCTGATGTAACGTTGTTCAAAAGATACGACGACGTAATAGAGGGCTATGTTCAGCAAGGCATATGTGAAGATGTTCAAGAGAGCAATGAGCCATCAGAAAACGAGAACAAGGTAACATATTATTTACCCCACCATGCTGTGATAAGAGAGGACAAGGTGATGACCAAGCTGAGAGTGGTGTTCGATGCCTCGTCACATGAAGATGGTTGCCCATCACTGAACAACTGCCTGCTTACTGGGCCAAATCTGAACCCTGACCTTCTGGACGTCCTGATCAGATTCAGACAGCATTCAATCACCTTTATGGGAGATATCGAAAAGGCTTTCCTGCAGATATCCTTGGCAGAAAGGGATAGAGATGTTGTAAGATTCATATGGCTTACAGGACCACCTGATGCAGAGAGCACAAGGCCACGCATAATGAGAATGACACGTGTAGTGTCATCAAGCCCATTTTTGCTTGCAGCCACAATCAGAAACCATCTCAAGAAATATGAAGTGACTCAACCACAGGCTGTGAACATTCTGAAGGACTCACTTTATGTGGATGACCTGATCGCCAGTGCAAGTAATGTGGAAGAGGCCTATGCACTGACAGCAGGTGCAAAGGAGATTCTGGCAGGAGCCAGCATGAACTTGTGTAAGTGGACCACAAACTCTTCAGAACTGAAAGCCAAATGGTCAAACAGTGACCTTGACTTCTCACAAGAAGCCAAAGCACACGGCTGTGTGCTCAAGGTACTTGGTCTGATCTGGAGACCAGAAACGGATGATTTCACCTTTGACCTTAAACACCTGATGGATATCCTAAAGGGAAAGGGAAAGGGAAACACCAAAAGAAGTGTTTTAAGATCCTCAGCAAGAATATTCAACCCAATAGGGTTCTTGACACCATTCACCATCAGAGTGAAATGTCTCTTTCAAGAAATGTGGTGCAGGGGGATCAGCTGGGACGAGGAGCTACCCAATGAACTCTCAGAAGCATGGCAGCAGTGGTGTAGGGAGCTACCTCAAATCCACCAAATCGTCATTCCAAGGTGGTATGGCACAGACATGCCTTTGGAGGAGCAGAGTCAAATTCTGCATGTCTTCACTGACGCAAGTGAGAAGGCCTACCCAGCAGTGGCCTATCTGCAAGGACAGACTGTGGATGGAGTGACTGTGACCAGGCTAGTAGCATCTAAATCAAGGGTGGCACCTATAAAGACTATAACTCTGCCACGCCTCGAGTTGATGGGGGCTGTAGTTGGAGCAAGAATGGGAAACACTCTGCTAAATGCTCTTCACCTGCAGCCAGGCCAGCTTCACATGTGGTCAGACTCTATGATAGTGATCCATTGGATTCACAGCTCAGCCCAAAAATGGAAGCAGTTTGTTGCCAATCGAGTCATGGAAATACAGGCACTGACAGAACCAGAATCAGGGTCACACTGCTGCGGAAAAATGAACCCAGCTGACCTCACTACCAGAGGTCAACCAGCTGTAGTGCTATTGCCTTATTAAACATTAATTTAATAAGTATGCACTCGTTATGAAATGGGGCACCACTCTACAAAGTAGAGAAATAAAATAACTGATAATGAATTAATTCAGTTGAACAGTCTAATATCTGAATGTCGAGAATCCTCGAAAAACATTGACCCCAGTCAACACATATAAACGCAAAAGAGACTGTAATTTTGGTTTAAATGAAAGATATTTATTGACTAAAACTAATAACAAAACAGTGATTAATACAGTAATAAGTATAATGGTGTTTGTGTGTGGGATAATAAGTGTGTGTGGGTGATAATAGGTGGGTGTGTGTGGGTGTAGGTGATAATAGGTGTGCGTGTGTGTATGTGTGTGTGTGTGTTAATTATTCAGATTTGCATTTCTAACTAGGATTATGGACTGAGTAATCAGACCGCTGAAGGTATGACGAGATAATTAATTATTTGGAAAATGAACGACTGATAAGTGACTAAACTGAGTTATTAAAAGGAAGATTTTGGAAGCTATTTAAGGAAGATTTCAAGCTATTTTGAGATGTCAACCCAATAATTCAGATCACACCAATGCGTTTGCTGGCTTACTTTGTTGGAGAATGGTTGCTCAGAGTTGCGGCTGGGACAGCGTGCCTTGAACGGACTTTAACTTCAACTTCTTGGTGGATCCCCGAGTCGTGAAGTCTGTCGCTATAGCAACGTCTTAGCATCCTGCCGTCTTGGAGCTGTTGAGCACCGTTAGGCTTCATTCGGGCCAGCTGGGTGGATCTCAGCAGATGGTGGAGAGAACGCAGGAACCGTTTGTCCTTCTCTGGGGTTGACTTGACCGAAAAATAGCTTGATAAACAAAAACAAAACCGCAGGCTCTTGGTCTGTCTCGGTTGATCGGCGGGTTTGGCTGGAGAACAGATGAATAAAGAGCCGCTAAAAAAAAACTGTCAGAGCCGTGAAACAGGATCGAATTAGTTCTTGATTAAAAATCGTCGTAAAATGTAAAAATGTGGCTCTATTTGTTCAGGTAGTGAGCGAAGATATCTATTCTTTGATTAAACGAAAAAAATTGATTAAAAAATCGCAGCTATAAGAGGCCTGCTCTGATGCTGGTGTAGACTTAGAATAAAGAAAAGAAGAAAGAAGGTGCCAAGAAAACAAAAGAATCGCTCGACGTAGTTTCTGGAAGCGAGTTAGGAAGAGGAGGTAAGAGCGTAAGAGGCGTAAGAGAGCATAGTAAGAGGGAGAGAAACGTAAAATGGCTGGTTTTAAGGATTTTCTCTGAGAAGGGGCGTGGAAGTGTCGGCTGAGGCGCGCATTCCTTTGAATCTGAGGGAACCTCCTTTGGACTCAGAGGGGAGAGATGAAACCGGATCAGATAAGGATTAAAAATATTAAAACGCGCAAAAAGAACGATCTGTTTACTCCTCCATGATCCTTACAATATATTTTAAACAATCAAAGATAAAATAAAACTGAATATACAAGCTAATCTAAGAATATGTGAGTTCTCGTTCCTATTTATATGTTCGTGTGCATTCTAATGGTTATTATATGTATCACAGTGAAGACATGGTAACATACGTTCATACAAGGCGGAATAAAACAGTTTTCCACATCTTTGAAACCTGAATAAAGCAAAGTTTTATGGTTAATACAGTGAAAACCTCGATAATGTCATGGCATTCCGACGTCAAAAGGTGGCAATGTTGAGCTGTGGAAGCAAAATGAATTAGAAAGACAATGACCCATGAGTTCCCTAACTTTTGATTTAAACCAGCTAGATAAACGGGAGTTGGTTCAAAATGCATGTTGACATCTCACTATCTTTTGTAAACACAGAATAACAAAATACATTTCTGAGACATGAGTTTTAGAAGTTCTGTGACTGGACAAAGGAGAAAGTCTCTGCTAGCCTCTCAGAGGTGAGAGCAGATCATTGGAATATTTATGACCCTGCTTATCTTGATGGCAGACAGGGAGAGGAGCAGAGATCCAGCTGAGAGGACACTTAGTTCATCAAAGCACTTTTCAGAGTTGCAAACAACAGTTCAGTTCCTTAAGAAGGTGTGAAAGTTCTGTCTCCAATTCCCAGTTCTCTGAAAAGTCTGCATGTGAGTTTAGAGATACACGAAAGCATATATGTCCCAATTTAATATAGAAATAGTGATAGTCTGCAAAAAGGGGTCTTCTTAAGCCATGTCAGAGGTCGTCATAAACATGAATCTAGGGTGTGCTGGTGGAAGGTACGGATCGCATTTGGGATAATACAGGGCTCTCTCTGGCCATAAAAAAGCACTTTGCGTGTTTTATTAGGTCTTTGAGAGAGAGAGTTTGTGGTTATCTGAGGAGGGGATCTCCTGTGGAATGTTTTGGCCACTTAAACCTGGAGGTCTCCCTACACACCCTTAAAACTGAGAGAGGAAGAGCTATGGTGGTCTGGACCTCCCTTCCTGAAATCAGGAGGACAGCCTACAGAACAGTCAGAGCCAACTGATGAAGAACTCTCGGATGAAAATGTCAGGACTGAGCTCAAGCTAAGTCATGTTCAGCTCAGTAACACTGAAGGCATGGCAAGAGAGCCATTACTGCAACTGGAGAAATACAGTAAATTACAAACTGTGCTGAGAGTTACAGCTTGGATCAAAAGGTTCAGCTACAACTGCCACACAAGGGAGAAGAAAAGAGGAGAGTTGACAGCAGAGGAGCTGTCAGAAGCCGAAAGATACTGGGTACGTGAAGTCCAAATCGATAGTTTTGGAAGAGAAGTAACAGAGTTAAACGCTGGAGGAGATGTGCACAAAGACTCAAAAATCATGGAATTTAAACCGTTCCTCGATGAGCATGGGCTAGTCTGTGTGGGAGGAAGGCTGCATCAGTCAGACCTGAGTTTCAGGGAGCAGCACCCATGGTTGTTGTCCTCAAATCACAGATTTGCAGAAATGATGATTAAATACAGCCATGAAAAGGTCATGCATTCAGGCATGAGAGACACTCTTGTACATCTGAGGGAAAAGTATTGGATTCCCCGTGCTAGACAGCTGGTGAAGAAATGCATTGGAGTCTGCATCGTTTGCAAGAGATTCAGGATTAAGGCTGCCCAACAAGTAACCGCGCCCCTGCCCAGAGACAGGATCACAGAGTCACCCCCCTTTGAAATCACAGGAGTTGATTTTGCAGGCCCTCTTTATGTGAAAGTGAGAAAGACTGTAGAGAAGGTCTATGTGGCATTATTCACATGTGCTGTGACTCGTGCTGCGCACCTCGAGCTGGTGGTTGGGAAAGGCTTGTTAGATCAGTCAAGACGTGTCTATAAAGGGTTATGGGGAGAGCCTCACTTGGTTTCGAGGAGTTAGCAACTCTTTTGTCAGAGGTGGAGGCAACCATCAATTCCAGACCAATCACCTTTGTGTATAATGACTCAAAAAACCTCAGCCTCTTACACCGGCTCATTTCCTGATAGGGAAAAGACTTTCTTCTTTGCCATCAAAGCCCTTTACTGCTGCAGGTCCCACAACCAATGCCAACAGGGAGGAGCTGACCCGAAGATGGAAGTACCGCCAACGACTTGTCGCCGAGTTTTGGAATCGGTGGAAGAAGGAATATTTGCTGGACTTAAAGTCTGCTCACACCCGTGCAACCCCGCGTCCTACCCCACTGAAGGAAGGAGACCTGGTTCTCATCGGAGAGGACAGGATGCCATGTTTGACATGGAGAACTGGACTCATAACAGAGCTGTTCCAAAGAAGAGATGGACTAGTAAGGTCCTGTGCTATGCGCACGCCAAACGGGACAACATTAAGAAGACCAGTTCAGTTACTGTATCCTTTTTAAGTTCACACGTGAACATTCTTCTTGGGGGGAGGATGTTGTATCTTTATTTCATCACTGATGTGAAGTTCCTGATATGTGGACAATGTGTCTTTATTAGTTAGAAGACAGGACAATGTATTGTAGGATGTTATTTGATTTACACCTGTACTTTGTACTTCATGGCGCTAGGGTGTGCTGTTTGCATGTTGAACATTGTTTTTACACAGACACCACTGAAGAAAAAAGGTGCCGGAAGTGCAAGTTTTCAATGCACGTTATGTTATGTTGTGGTTCAGACGAATGTGTTAGCCGAAAAAGTACGCCAGAAGAGGCTGTGATGAGTGGAATGATGTAATGCACCGTTCTTTAGTAAATAAGAAAGACTGAACGACCGTCTCCGCACATTTTATCCAAAGAGAAGCAGTTAAACATATCAGCCCCCATCAAAGCACAAAAACTGAAAACCTTCAGTGACCAGGCAAAGACAAAAAAGAAATCTGCCGCTGGCAAAGATGTGATTCTGCGTGCAGACAAAAAACTGTTCTCAAGACTACTCATTATTGGTCAGAGCAGAAAGATAGACCTGAGGGAAATTCTGTCCTACTCTTTGGGAACGGTTTCATATCCTTTATCCAATACTGATGGGTCCCAAGCTAAAACAGACAAATCAGCTCTGATGAATCTATTGGATAACAAAGGTGGAGACTGCTTAGTTCGAGAAGTTCCGTCGGATGGAGCTATTCTCATTGATGGCATGGCAGTCATTCAAGCCATTAGGTCCAGACCAGCTACCTTCGGAGAGTTAGCTGACAACGTACTACAGTACATGGTCAAGCTATGTCTGCAGCACAAGTGTACACGGATAGACTTTGTCGTTGACCAGTATCCAGCGATTAGTATTAAAAACCTTGAGCGTATGCAGAGCTGGGGGCGGTACACAGCAGATCCAAATCTATGGAAGAGATCAGAAAGCACCAACACAATGGAAAAAGTTTCTATCGGATGGAGCAAACAAAACAGCACTGGCAGAATTCCTCTATGTTGCATGGCGAGATGCTGACCTAACCATTTTGGGCAGGGACTTCAGCTTGTACATAGCACATGGAGAACTGTGTCACTGTGTGACTGTAAAGGAGGGTTCACAAACTGTCAGAGCTGTTCAAGAATTGACCTGTGATCATGAAGAATGCAACACTAGGGTGTTTTTACATGCACAGCATGCTGCACAAGAACATCAAACTGCAGTCATCAAAAGCCCTGATACTGACGTGGCAGTGATTGCTGTAAGTCTGCAGAAAGATTTACAGTGTAGATTGTATTTCTTCACTGGAGTAGGGAACAGAACAAGGATCGTTGGTGTCTCTAAAGTCTCAGCAGCTCTTGGCACCAGTGTGTGTTCAGCACTCATTGGCATCCATACATTTACAGGTTGTGACTCGACCAGTGCCTTTCATGGCAAAGGCAAAAAAAAAAAAAAAACATTTTCTGTTGCATGTCAAAAAGAAGAATACCTGACTGGGTTTGCAAAGCTGGGCAGCAGTTTTAAACTTGACCAACCTATCTTTAACACGCTGAGTAAATAAGTGTGCCACCTGTATGGCCAGTCATCGGCCAAAAATGTAAATGATGCAAGATACAAATCTTTCTGTATGGCCTCGTCAGCCTTGCCAGAATTCTCCATTCCCCCAACAAGTGATGCCCTGTACCAACAGGAGAGCAAACTACCAAGCAGCGATTATAAAACATTTTCTGACTGGTAAAATGTGTGCCCCTTCACCCATTGGCAATGGGTGGCACATTGAGGATGGGGAGTTGGCAGTGACATGGATGACTACAAATCCTCCCCCTGCAGCCCGATCTCACGAGGATTCGTGAAACTGTCACGTAAGTTTTAGTTTCGGTTTCGTGCGCACCAACACGATTTCCTCATGTTTTTCGTGCCGCTCACCACGAAATGCGCACCAATGTATTTTAAACGGCGGACTTTTCGTGCCACTCAGAACGTATTTCAAAAGAATGTGTATATTATATTTTTAATGTAAAACCGTGGCGAATCCAACGCTATATTTTGCATGACATCGTTCCTAAACATAACCCTAACCATAACCATAACCATAACCTAACCATAAGCCGGTGGTACACTTACCAATTTGCATAGGAATTTCAAGAATGTCCGGCGGCCGGCGGCCGCAAACGCAATCACACAAGCAGTATACGCCGATGGACAGCTTAGATCGTCATGAATCCGCCGGTATAAACCACTTTCAGATGTGATTACCACAGCGAAAAACATTTCGTGGTGAGCGGCACGAAAAACATGACGAAATCGTGTTGGTGCGCACGAAACCGAAACTAAAACTTACGTGACAGTTTCACGAATCCCCGTGAGACCGGGTTGCCCCCTGATAGTGTTTTGCAGGTAGTCCACTGTAGTTGCAAGACAACCAAATGTGAAACTGAAAGATGTTCTTGTATGTCTGCAAGACTGTCTTGTACAGATTTACGTCGGTGCCAAGCATGCGAGAATGTTTCAAAAGAAACAGAGGACAGAGCTGTATGGAATGAAGACTTTGATGAAAGTGATATTGATGAGTAATATACGCACCATGTCACCATGTACAGTTTTTCTTTTTCTTTCTTTCTTTCTTTTTTTTCTATACTTAAGTATGTGTATTAATCTATATTTTCATATTCAGAGACACTGTCGTATTTGAATAAATGTTTTATACCATACTTGTGAATGACTCTGACCTTTTTGTGCATTTATTTTTTTTGTCTTATTCCATTTTTTGCCATTATTCCGATTTAGGAGGGCGTGGTAGCAATTCGGTTGATTTTCAGCCATTTATGGCCATGGTGTGCATTTTTTATTTTATATCTTTCATTACACAGTAGGTTGTGATATTTTTAATGTATGACACATAAGCTTTTAGTTAAATTTACTATATATTTCATTGTGCTGGGTGCAAATCACTTAAGTTGAAGCATTTCCTTCAAGAAATTAGCTACATTTCTCATTCTGAATTCACCTATGTGTACACTAAGGCATCAATACTTGTTTCAAATGTTTGGTGGATGTGTTTATGACATTTGATAAATATTTGTGTTGCCAGAATTAACATAGCACTTAAAACAAGCTAAAACAGCAGCACCAGATTTTTGTTTTTTGGGTATTCTCATAAAGATACATTTCCGGCTGGTGACAAAGTTCGGACAAATATCCTGAGTAGAACTTTTAACCCAGAGTCTAGAAGGGTATTGTCTATGAAAAAATGCATTGAACACGTAGATCCAGCGTAGTGGAGCGAAATTCACTTTCTAGGCATTATCTGCTTCTCTAACATATATTAGTGTGTCTGTGTTTACAGTGTTTGCAAAATACCTGTCTACAGTCGAGCTTAATATCAGAATATTCTATTACTGTTAATCCCGCTATGAATATTAAAATACGCCGAACCATTTGTCCTGTATCATAGCTACATGTATGACGTTTGCAGCAAAAACAATAAAAATAAAAACACGTGAAAATCAGTTTAATATTCAGAGTTAAGATGGATTAAATGCGCTGTCAAACAGCGCTGAGTGGAGCGGGTGACCGGACCAAGAGGACGGCAGTATTTCTTGCTGTGCAGCACCCCGAGCGGCGTCTACTCTGTTGCGCGAGCAAAGCACATTGGGAAATGGGTACCAATAATAGCTAAATTAGAGTTAATATTCTAACCCTGTTATCCATTTTGTCCATTTTCCAATTGTGCACAAAATCGGAAATCGGAAAAAAGATTCGTTATCCGTTTTTTCATTTTGGGTCTGGAAACAAATATTGAAAAAAAAACGAGTCGCTATTTCGTTTTTTTGGTTTTGGTTTTATTTTGAAAAACGAATGAACGAATGATACACGGATTCAGTGTGCCCTGTCCTCTGGTCCTGTCACAGGTTGCTTGGTTACAGACGCTGCTGTGCACTGCTCCGCACATTTAAAAATGTCTACACCCGAAACTCCACCACGTCCAAAGAAGCAAAAACGTTTGTTAATTCCTCAGCCCCCCCACAGTCACAATGAAATCTGTTTTCTTAAAATGCCGACTACAAACCCATGTGTTTTTGGTCGGGTTTAAGTGATCTCGCCGGATCTTCTGCATCCACTCAGCTCGCACTGCAGCATCAACAGGGAATGTATGGAAACTTACTTCCTTGTTATGACATCACGAAACGGTACATGAAGGCACACAACAATGAAGTGCTGAAGATCCCACTCTCTGAAAGGCTAATCGTCTCCCTTGAATGCTAAAAACACTCATTGTAAAAATATATCTCTCTCTGATCGCTGTCTGCTCACTATCTCCCGCTCTCCTTCTCAAATAACCGGACGTTTTGACCGGAAGTATCCACGCACACCCTTCAGTTCGAACACCATTGTTGTGCAAGGAGCCTATTGCAGATATTTCCTGTCCAGCGAGATTATTTGGAACACTTTGTCATCCAGGGACGGCTGGTAAATATGGGCTAACAGGGCTAAGCCCTCCCAGGCCAACACAAAAAAGATGAGAAAATTATTTTTCAAATAACTTACAACAGATTATTTTAAGTTTAGGTGAAAACAAAGGTAGCAACAGCACCAATCAGTCAAAAGAAAAAACAGAATATCTCTAAATGGGCTTGTTTTTTACAGCCCCAGCAGATACAGTCCGCTTTCATTCATTTCGTTCTTGTAAGTGATTGACAGATGTCATGTCCCGCCCCCGTGATTTACTGATCATTTGGGCTAACTTCACTCAGCCCACAGGCCACTGACTTTTGACCAATAGCAGCGAGTTAACACAGCGGTGGCTTTCATTCATTTCGTTCTTGTAAGTGATTGACAGGTGTCATGTCCCGCCCCCGTGATTTACTGATCATTTGGGCTAACTTAGGCCTTTGAAGCAGCGAGAAAAGGTTAAGGTGGTATGGCGGGCATTAGCATGAACGAGGTGGATTATTTGCTTTCATGTCCATTTTCCTCAATGTCTTTGGAGGAAAAGCTGGAAGTTAAGAGACTGGGATCACATCGGCCGTCGATGTGAGCTTCTTTTCAAATAAGATAGGCCCATGTTGACCTGTTAAAGGACTGTGACACCTTGTTTTTGCTGAGGTCATCTGTTGTACTGAAGGTGTGTTTTGCACTACATGTCGCCAAACAGTTGTAATAAGACAGTTGCAGCAGGCTATCTGTGGGCAGTCGTTGCAGTTAGAACACATTTTGTAGTGGTGTGTGTGTGTGTGTGTGTGTGTGTGTGTGTGTGTGTGTGTGTGTGTGTGTGTGTGTGTGTGTGTATGTGTGTGTGTGTGTGAGTGAGAGAGTGAGTGAGTGAGAGAGAGTGTTGATGTAGAGCACTAAAAAAGTATAGTGTACCTGTAATTGATGTAACTGTGTGTGTCATAGGTGATGTTGCTTTTGCAGCTGTGTTAACCATTTAATCGGTATTATGCATTGTTAGCCCACCCAACAAATTTCACCACCAGCCGCCACTGTTCATTACCGTTACAAAATATAAATCTCTTTGAAAGGCAGGTCTGTTTATAATTCCACATCCTTGAGCCAAGGTTATAATCGTTAACGAAAACTAACGAAATAACGAAAACTAGAAATGAAAAAACATTTTCGTTAACTGAAATAAAATAAAAACTAAGCTTTTTTAGTAAATGATAACTAACTGAAACTGTAACAGAGTCCTTACAAAACTAACTAAAAGTAACTAAAATTATAAAGAAATTGTCTTTAGTTTTCGTATTTGTGAACTGACAGCAGGAGACAACAGCACGTCACGTGACGTGTCTGTGTCTCCGTGTTGCCGTCCGTCCATCCGGCCGCAGCCAGGCGGGTCTACGCCTACAATGACCTGTAGCATGGTAGCGAGAGTCGGGAGAAAGCGCCAAAGTCCTAAATTGGGATTATATTGAGTATGACTGTGTGTCAGATAAGAGCAAGTGTCTTGAGGTGGAACGTGGTGAAATATGCGGTGCATTTCTGAAAGGTAAATAAACCCAACTACTTAAAGTGCATTTAAAAAGTTCGCATAAGGAGGCTAACCTAGCTTACATTGAAGTGATGAGGGAGACACAGTCCAACTCCAGGCCAGGCAACGTCGTGCAGCCGGAGACCACATCTCAGAAAACACTTGTCCAGTGCTTCCAGCGGCGACCTGATAGCTGCTGGCCAGTAAACTCACAAGAACACCACAAGCGAGAGGACGCACTAGTGAATCTGTTCATTGAGACACGTATGTCTACGCAACTGTGTGAGCAGCCTGCCTTTAGAAAGTTCAGCAGCTCGCTCAAACTGAAATTTAAGACACCCCAAGCTGCAAGAGTAAATGGTCTTATTGGGGCTAAAATGGATATGGCTAAGAAGACATTTAAAGAGATCATAAAGGAAGCAAGAAAGCTAACATTTTGTGTAGATGGCTGGAGCAAGCGAGGACTGACAGCATCTTTCATGGGTGTGTCAGCTTGTTTCTACCATCCAGCCGAAGGCAAAGTTCACCATGCACTGCTAAACCTGCACAGAATGGAGCACCCTCATACCGGGGAGGCCATTGCCCGCTGCATCGATCAGACTTTAGATGCATGGAATATAGGGGAAGACAAAGTGCTGCTTGTTGTGACAGATAACGGTGCCAACATAGTGAAGGCTGTGCGGATGCTTTGCAATAAAAGGCGACATGAAGACCATGGTGGTCCTCAGGCCCAACCAGGAGGTCCAGGAGATGAACAGGATGAACAGTGGATGGAGTCAGACTCAGAGGAAGAGTCAGATGAAGAGAATAGAGGCTTTGGTGAGTGCGCTTATATTGACATATATTTTATCAGTCTTAGTAATTTGCTTCTGTTATTTTGTAATTCAAATATATATTAAGCAGTGTTGTTGGCTTTATTTTGATATTTGCATGTTACCCTCTTCAATAGAAAAACAATGGAGAATGGAGAATGTATAGCCACTGTGTGTTCAGCTTGCACAGAGACAAATGCTTTTTACTCATTCAGCTTACATCAGTAGCCAATTTACTCAAAATTTTCATGCTGAGGTCACTGGAAACACCTGTTAAAATTAGGAATTATAGATTATATCAGTCTAGGTTCAAAAGTTTGCTTTTGACACCAATAGTCTGCATTTTCATGCCATGGTAATAACAATCATTATTAATAAGAATAATTAATTGTTATTATTGTAAAAACTTCATATCCAGTGTAATAATTGTATGGCGCACACAGTGAACAAATAAAATACAGTAAATTAAATATAGTAAAACAAGTAAACTTACAAAAATATAATCCCTTCTGTTGAACTAAGAGTGAGTACAGCCAAAGTCCTAACTCATGATTCAGTTTTTATTAAATCATATACACATCTCGAGTGCTTTGTAAAGACTGTTTGTTTTGTTGTTGTTTTTTTTATAAACTTCTTTTGTGAAGTATACTTTTAATGCTAAATCATCTGATTGCTGTTCTGTTTTATTCTTTGTTCTCTGTGTAAGACCTGGACCTGCCAAAAGATGGAGAGAACAAGTTCCAGAGTATGCCATGTTTGACCCACACCCTTCAACTCACAATGAAAGATGCCATGAAGCACCCAAGCGCTGATTCACTTATCGTGAAAGCAAGAAAGCTGGTATATGCAATAAGGAAGTCATCAGTGGCAAATGAAGAGTTGATCAAAAGATGTGACAAAACGCTGGTCCGGGACTGTAGCACACGCTGGAACAGCACCTATGACATGCTTAAAAGACTACTAGATGTCAGAGCTGAACTAAACCAACTACTTGAGGAGTTGGGCATGGACACACTTCTCGCAAGTGATTGGGCTAAGCTGGAGAACCTTATCAAGCCCTTTGAGCCGTTTGCCATTCACACGGACCAGCTTCAGAGTGACAGTCAGTCTCTCTCACAAGTATTGCCATGCCTGCTCAACCTTGAGGCACATCTACAGACTAGTCTGAGGAATCAGTTAGCCCAAGTGCTACTGAAGTCTTTGCGAGAACGTTTTGCTAGCATGCTTAGCCCTGACTCCACACAGTTTTATGCTACACCAGCAGGAGCCTGCTTAATGGATCCAGGGGTTTCACTGGTTCTTCAAACAGCAGATGCTGCACCACTGAAGAGGTCTGCACAGTCCTTTGTGCAGTATAACCCAGCTCCTTCTGCTGTGCATCATGTTGCCACTGCAGGGGCCAGTCAGATGGTACCAGGACCTTCTCCCACTGTTCTTCTTTAATACCGTTTCCTTGCTTACAGTATGGAGAGCAACATGTCACCTACAAATCGGCCTAATCTGACTGATAGAGTGCTAAATGAAATAGAGAAGTATCTCACTGACATCAAACAGGGTGTGTTTAATGAGACGCCATTGGAGTTCTGGAGATCCAGAGTGGCTGTCTATCCAAAACTTGCCGCTGTGGCATTGGCTCTCATTAGTGCTCCTGCATCACAAGCCTTTGTGGAGCGCATCTTCTCGGTGTGCGGATTGCTGTCATCTGGCCTAAGAAACAGAACAACTACATCTCTGGAGCAACGTGTTTTCCTCAAGATCAACAAGAAGTTGTTGCTTGACTGAATTACACTTGTCTCTCTGCTTCTTCCCCACCAACGTGCACAAAGAATGGTTCACTCTTTCACAACGCGAGGACTCCTTTGTTTATATTGGACACAAGGCTATGGAAGTTAGCACAAAAAAATAAAGCGCATTAGCTTCCAGTGAATGTGCACTTTAGGGGTCGTATTTAATTGTTGTATACTTAATTTTTTTGTTGTTGTATTGTTGCTCAAGTCTGTAACCTGTGTAGATAGTTTAAATGTGTGCCCATATCTGAATTTTAGGTACTGTTGGTGTTGGTGTATTCAAGTCAACACATTTTCTTACATAGTATTTGTTCTTGAGTTCTCATTAACCAGTACTTTTTTCTATCTTTTTTTTATGTCACCCCTGAAGAATAGTCCATTTTACAAAAAAATAAAATGAATACTAATACTAATAAAAACTAAACTGAAACTAAGCAGTATGTAAGAAATAAATACTAAATGAAACGAGCAAACATGGATAAAAAACTAATTAAAACTAAACTGAAATTGGAGACGTGAAGTCAAAACGAAATAAAAATAAAAACTAATGAAAAATTAAAAACTGTTATAACCTTGCCTTGAGCTCATGTCTGTGACAGACTGAAAATTTTCACAAACAAGTTTCAGCATGACATGCCAGTGTTAATCTTGAAATGCATGAAGGCTGTCTGTGCTGTCTGTTATCAGTCAGGGCAACCGCGAGTTTTAAGTGACGTCATGGTTCAAAATAACAACGATGACGCATAGTTTAGTTCACATTTTACTTGGGAGACATCCAACGTCTGCATCGAGGTGCAACTAGGCATGTGTATGGGACTGACCATCAAGGTGGATCTTTCTTCAGGAATTTCCCTGACAGTCTACAATGTCACAGAAAATACTACAGAGAAGCTTTTATATAGAGTCTCTTTGTGATAGCTATGTGGTACAGAGACTTTTGGCTCATTTTCAGCTCTGTGAGTCATCCTGGTTTCTCATTTTGGAAAATCAAGTCTGTCAGTTTAACTGTGAGAGACTATCATTACAAAATCCTGGTGTACATTTCCATTCCTGAATCTGATTATGAGATGGGGTTGTTTTTATTACAGGATAGTCTTCAGTATACTGATGGGACCTACCGGAGAATCTTCAGATGTTTTCAACAGCATCGGGATTTACTGATAGTTGTTGATGCATCCACTGGCACAAATTTTAAAAAATGTAATAGTTAACATGGCATGCTTCATTTACAGTGTTTGATATGTGTCTGGGGCAAGGTTGTAACAGTTATGAATTTTTCATTAGTTATTATTTTTATTTCGTTTTGACTTCACGTCTCCAATTTCAGTTTAGTTTTAATTAGTGTTTTATCCATTGTTTGCTGGTTTCGTTTAATTTTTATTTCTTACATACTGCTTAGTTTCAGTTTAGTTTTAGTTTAGTATTAGTAAGCTGACTCGGGCGAAGGCAGGGGGACACCCTGGACAGGTCGCCAGTCTGTCACAGGGCCACATATACAGACAAACAATCACACTCACATTCACACATATGGGCAATTTAGAGTTATCAATTAACCTCAGCATATTTTTGGACTGTGGGAGGAAGCCGGAGTACCCGGAGAAAACCCACGCATGCACAGGGAGAACATGCAAACTCCATGCAGAAAGATCCCAGGCCCACCCCGGGATTTGAACTGGGGATTTTCTTGCTGCAAGGTGAAAGTGCTAACCACTATGGCACTGTACAGCCCCACCATCAAACAGCATTGCAAAAGGTTGTGATCACACAGGAGGCTTTTGTTTCCCTGTCAAATGCAAAGTGAAGCAGCGAGCGTCGCTGGAGAAGAACAGCGAGAAATGCTCAAAAGTGCAAGGAGCGTTGCATCATGCTTGTTGCTATGGAGCTGCCCAATAGCATTGCTGGGTAACTTACAAAATGACTTAATGTTGTGATGTGGTTGCAGATGCTGCAAAGGAAGATGACATAGGGAGCACAGGCAGCAGGCTCAGCTTTGACTCAGCATCAGCTCTGGTTTATAAGAAATAATTACCAAAAATTATGATTAAAACAAAGTATAAAAGTAGCATGAATATCACTAGTTAAAGAGGAACGGAATTAAATTTGACATGTTAACTTGGACTTTCTGGTGTGTTTAAATGTCACATATACAGTTTGTAAAATCTTGACATCAAATTAAGACTTAATTAATCTTATAATTGTTTAAATCATAATGAGAACTTAAACAATTTAAGACAAAAATCCAGTATAGTCACTTTTTCAGGTTCTCAATTAGTTGCTTTACTTGGTCTGGTATTTCTTCAATCTGATTAAGTATTGTGCAGTTCAGGATTTTGTTTGGACAAAAAGATGTCACTCTGGACTCCATTCATGACAAAATAATTAGGTCGTCATGAAAACATTCCATAGATTGATCTTTCAATTCAATTGACAGCCAGAATACTAAAAAACAGTAATTTAAGGCATAAAATATGTCGTTTGACATTTTTAAAAAGGCTCAGCAATTTCCCACACCAGCTGCCCACTGTAGTTTTTGAGATAATGCATTTGCAGAAACTATTTCCAGCTGCTAGTTGGTCCACATTTGATGCTCTCATGAGTTGTTCAGGCGAGTCAAAATAAACAGTGTGTGTTCATGGTTATAAAAGGACACATGACCCAGTGCAGCAGTGTGATTCATTGATTTGTTTTAAATTGTTTTTGACATCAATGGAGCTCTGTGGTCCAGAGGAAGGATTCTCTGTCAGGCTTTGATACAGTCATGTTAGTGGAAGCTTTCAGTGCTGGTTTTTTTGTTAAGAATGAAAAATATTTAGCATATTACCTTAATGAGCTGAGTAGAATTCTTGTTCATACAGCATTTTTCAGCAAACAAAGCAACTTCCATGTGAGAGGGTTTTGAGTGAAGAGTGTTTGCATTTTACATTTGTCCCAATGTTGTCCATTTGTGTCTTTCTGTTTCTGTCTAATATACTTGTTAATATAGCATTGTTTTGCATTTTCTGTTTGTTTCTCCATTTACTGTAGTAAATACAGAGATGGCTGCACGTCTAAAATGTGTTTTATTGACGAGATGTGGTAGTCGGAGCATGAGCATTATGCCATTAACCAGAGTACAGCCCATGAAGCTTTTATCCCTTTGTGTTGGTCTCCATAGTTACCCTGTTAAAGACTCAACTGACAGTCAGCTGTCTTTTGTGTTTGTCACTGGCCTCTCTGGCCTCCACTCACTCTTTGATTTCTTTTTGCCAGAGCTTTGTAAACCTCCTCTGCGTTGACAGTGTAGCATCAGGTGACTGCAGCAGTCACATGTTTGGGATCTGTCTGTCTTTCTGTATCCCAGATGGAGATGTCAGTGACTGCAGGTGGCCCGGGGATGTCTGCTCACCACCAGCGCTCAGTAAAGAGGAGGAGGTGGGGAGGCCTGAGGCAGCAGTGGAAACTTCTGGGCTTGTTTGAGATCGATCAGGAGCATGAATTCTACAGCCTGACCTGTATGATGAAGGAGGGCTTGGCTGCAGCCATCCAAAGCACCATTGACAACGCACCAACAGTGAGTGGGCTTCAGCAGAGGCAACATTTCAGTCACCTTCATCTGTGCACGTACACAACATTTACAAAACCGTTCAAAAGTTTGGGTTCACTCAGACAGTTTCATGTTTTCCTTGAAAACTCGCTCTTATTTTTGTGCTAACATAATTGCACAATAGTTTTCTAGTCATAAATTAACCTTTCAACACCATTAGCTAATACAATGTAGCATTAGAATACAGGAGTGATGGTTGCTGAAAATGGGCCTCTGTACCCCTATGTAGATGCTTCATTAAAAATCAGCCATTTCCTGCTAGAATAGTCATTTACCACATAAAAAATGTTTAGACTGTATTCCTGATTCATTCATCTTCATTGAAAACAATGCTTTTCTTTCAAAAATAAGTACATTTCTAAATTACCTCAAACTTTGGAACGGTAGTGTAACAACCTACTCTGTATTCTTATGGATGTATTTGAGTTTAAAAGCATATAGGCTGTAAGGTGTGGTTCATTAATATTAGGGAGGCTCTCCATAGGCGTTGTTACAACACATAACAGTGTAACTGCCCAAGAGCTGATGCGATGACATGTGTTAACTGTCACGCCCCCTCCTGTGCCAGCGCTCCAGCTCGTCTGATTAGGAACAGCTGGGGAGAAGCACAGCTGAGCGCAATGACCAATCAGCTCGGTATAAAGCCTGGCGCTTCCCTCATTTCCCTGCTGCATCATTGCCACATGCCTCCTGCATCATGTCCATGCCTGATACATGCTGCACCCCGCCGCGAGCACACTGGTCTCTGGATTAATGGATCACCTCGTCTGCCACCCCCGCTACATGCTGCATCCCGTCATGCGCACTCCGTTGTCTGGACTCTGTTCTCTGTGAATTACCTTGCCGGCTCCGTCCTCCCTCTTCACCTCGGAATCCCTCGCCCACTCTGCACCCCTCCTCCGTCTACTCCCAGTCTGCCTGCTGCTCGGTCCTCACTACGTCTCCGCCGCCATCTTCCTCAGCTCTGCTCTCCACCTGGTCTACCGATTCCCCTCCCGGACACATTGTGAGTTTCTCCTCTCCCTGTTAATTTAGCGTAGCCTTCATCACAGCCCTAGGCCGTCACCTTTAGTTTAGTTTAGTTCTGCCCCCCTTCCTGATTTTATCCCCTGTTCCTCCCTTATGGAGTGATTTTAAGTTAATATTCAAATTATTGTTTAATTCACCCTGCCTGTCTGTTTCGCCTGCTGCTTGGGTTCACACCGACCTCACATGACAGAATGATGCAGCCACCCCAGAACCCAGCAGGCACCCCGACCAGCACCCTGAGCTCTCCCCTGGAGATTTTTTTCTCCAGCGTGGAAAACAGCATCTATTTTAATACCGTTAGCGACTTATGGTGGAAATGGAAGGAAGACCCAAAAAATATTACTGTCACCTTGGGTCGCAGAGTAGCAGCCCAGCGACCCTGGTTAATTGGCCACCTGCCGGTTGAAATTAAGCAGTTTTTGGAGACTCCTCTACCATACCTGACCGTCCCTAGCTCTATATTTCACCATCCCTGTTCTGTGACCACCAGTCCGCCTGCCTCTGGGCGAGCCGGCCCTTCGGGCGCTAGCATACCACCCAGCTGCCAACCAGATATTGGTTCCCCGCTAGCCACAGCACCACCTGCAGAGGAGCCTGGTTGCCGAAGGTGAAACGCCAGGAGGCGCCGTGGCTCTCCGGTTCCAGGTCTGGAGGGGCCCTGCGCCTCCTCAACTCCTGAGCAGGGCGAGACCACTGCTGCCCCCGTGTTAGGAGGACCTAGTGTCGTCCCCTCACTTCCTGAGGCACTGAGAGCAGCCTCTGCAGTCACAGAGAGGCTGGCGGCCGCTTTATCCCGGCTTGGGGAGTCCGAGGCCGTCTCACCTGCCCATGAGGCGCATAACGCCGCCATCTCGGGTTTGGAGGGGCTCAAGGCTGCCTATGCAACCCACGGGGAGTCTATAGCCACCTTTGTAGATCTCAGGGCGTTCACTTCATTCCTGGAGGCTCTAAACAATTCTTCTGCTGTCCTGGAGGGGCTCGACACCGCCTCACCCCCACGAGCTGAGGAGAGGCCCCGTGCCGCCTCACTCCCACCGGCTGAGGAGAGGCCCCGTGCCGCCTCACTCCCACCGGTTCCTGTGGGGCCCATTGCCCCGTCTTTGGTTCTTGTGGGGCCCATCGCCCCGTCTTCTGTCCCTGTGGGGCCCATCGCCCCGTCTTCTGTCCCTGTGGGGCCCATCGCCCCGTCTCCGGCCCTTGCGGGCCCTTGCGGGCCCTGCAGCCTTGAAGAGGCGTAAAGCCTCCCCGGGGCCCTCTGAGAGGCGTAAGCCCCCCCCCCGGCACCCTCCGAAAGGCGTAAAGTCTCCCCGGCGCCCTTAAAGGAGCTAAAAGCTCCCACTGCTGCCTTAAAGGAGCAAGAGGCTCCCCCTGTCCCCCTGCAGTGTCTAAGGAGCAAAAAGCTTCCCCTGCAGTGTCTAAGGAGCAAAAAGCTTCCCCTGCAGCGTCTAAGGAGCCAAAGGCTCCCAATCTCGGCCTTAAAGGAGCTAGAAGCTCCCACCTCGGCCTTAAAGGAGCAAGAGGCTCCGCCTGTCACCCTGCAGTGTCTAAGGAGCAAAAAGCTTCCCCTGCAGCGTCTAAGGAGCAAAAAGCTTTCCCCGAGACCTGGAGGGAGCTAAAAGCTCCATCTGCAGTCTTAAGAAGGCGTTCCCCCTCCTCTGCAGCCTTAAGGAGGCCTCCTCTACTGTCTTAAGGTGGCGTCCCCTCTGCAGCCTTAAGGAGGCGACCCGCCTCCTCTGCAGGCTTAAAAGGTTTCCCGCCTCATCTGCAGCCTTAAGGAGGCGTCCCGCCTTCCCTGCAGGCTTAAAGAGGTTTCCCGCCTCCTCCGTGTCCTTGTTGAGGTGTCCCGCCTCCTCCGAGTCTTTGTCAAGGTGTCCCGCCTCCCCCGAGTCCTTGCCGAGGCGTCCCGCCTCCCCTGCAGCTTTGAGGCAAACTGCCTCCCCCGCACCCTTGAAGAGGCGTAGCCCCTCCTCGGCAGCCTTGAGGAGGCGTAGCGTCTCCTCCCAAGCCCTGAAGAGGCATAACGCCTCCCCTGAGACCTTGAAGAGGCGTAGCAACTCCTCGGCAGCCTTAAGGGGGCATAGCTCCTTTTCGGCAGCCTTGAGGGGGCATAGCTCCTCCTCGGCCGCCTTGAGGGGGCATAGCACCTCCTCCCAATGCCTGAAGAGACTCAGTTCCACCCCAACACCAAGTGGTCCCCCTGCTGTGGCCACTCTAACACCCTGTGGTTCCCCTGCAGCAGTAGTCTCCCCTGTCCTGTCCCCAGTCCCAAATCCAGTCCCGCGCCCCGAACGGTCCCCAGCCCTCGGTTTATTTCAGTCCTCAGTTTTTTGTTTTGTTCAGTCCCCAGTCTCTTCCCCCGAAGAATCCCCAGTTCCAGTCCCGTCCCCCAAGGGGTTCTTCGTCCCTTATCCAGTTCTGCCTCCTGCCCTGTCCCCTGAGGGGTCCCCAATCCCAAGTCCAGTTCTGTCTCCGCCGCCATCTCCCTCAGCTCTGCTCTCCACCTGGTCTACCGATTCCCCTCCCGGACACATTGTGAGTTTCCCCTCTCCCTGTTAATTTAGCGTAGCCTTCATCGCGGCCCAAGGCCGTCACCTTTAGTTTAGTTTAGTTTAGTTCTGCCCCCCTTCCTGATTTTATCCCCTGTTCCTCCCTTATGGATTTTATGTTAATATTCAAATTATTGTTTAATTCACCCTGCCAGTCTGTTTCGCCTGCTGCTTGGGTTCACACCACCCTCACATGACATTAACTTGCAACTGATGTGTGACTTCATAGAATACAATAGCAGTGGGTGTTTTGACATGAGCCCCTATGGGTCTGGGGGCCCCAGAGCAGCTATTGGGTTTGGACATTGTTCAGAGATAGTAAGTAAGGTGAAAGGGACAGGTAGACACTGGTGTTGTTAATCTGGCTTCTTGTCAGCAGCTGAAGTAGCAGCAGAACTGCACACCTCATATAGATGATTAACACCTTAATATACCACATGCTCCTTCCCCTTTGATTTTCCCTTACATAGCATTAGGATTTTTAAAATTATCTCATCCCTCACTGTGTGACAGTATCAGTGTCACGGCTCCTCCCTCTCCTGCTCGGCTCTCAGCAAGATTAGAGACAGCTGTGGTGGAGCGCAGCTGGCCGTAATCAGTAATCAGCCACAGCATAAAGCTCCGACGCTGGATCATTGCCTGCGATCTCTTGCCAAAGTCACACCCATCTGCTCGAGCTCTGCTCTCCACAGACCCCCGGAATCCCTCGACTGCTTCACCGCCCCCCTCAACGCTGGAATCCCTTGTCTGCTTCATCTCCCCCTTTGACCCCGGAACCTTTCCTCTGTTTCACCTTCACCTCTGCTCTGGATTACCCCTGCCTTCTCTGGTTCACTCAACCCCGTTCCCCCGGCTACATCGCCACCACCGGCTTCATCAGTTCAGCCTCTGCTTCGCCTCCCGATTCTCCCCCCGGACACTGTGAGTTATTCTTCCCCGTTAGTTTCAGTTTAGTTCCCACCTCGGCCGTCAGGTCCGCCCTCAGTTCTGTTTAATTTCTCGTTGCCTTCCACATGGGGTGTTTTGAGTTCTGTTATCTGAATACACATTAAAGTCCCATTTAATTCCACCTGCCTGTCTGTTCGCCTGCTGCATGGGTTCTCCTGCCTAGTTCCTTAACAATCAGCTTGTTCCAAACCTTTGTTAAATCTCCAGTATGTGATGATTACACTGAAAGGAACACTGCAACAACAGCTTTTCATAGAATGCAACCATTTTATTCTCTGATAACTGTTTTACATTTTTGCACCTTTCTTGTGTGTTTTTGAGAATGAACCATCACGTATTTTTGTAGAAATGTCCCAGACCTCTTTAGAACTACTTTAAATACATTTCACCATTCAATCTGACACATTTGGCATATTTGGAAACTTTGGACTCTTCGCTGGAATTTTGAATCGTATTTTTTTCTTTTGTTTTGTGGGTTTGAACAAAGTTCGGAAGAACAATTTTTCACAATGTGTCACAATACAGAGACATGATGCAGAAGTTATTGCATCATGTGGCTTTCACTCTTCAAAGATATCAGTAACATTCAATAAACATCCATAAATCTGCTTTGACAAAGACAATAGAAAATAATGCTTCTTAAACCTGTAGAAATTATAAGACAGAGCCTGAGAATCGCCTGATTTTTAAACATTCTGTGGTACAAAAAGAGTCCAGCAACAGTTTGTACCTCCATGGGTGCAAGCTGCACCGCAGTTGCTCATGGCTGTTTTGGCATTCTTTTATTGGTGCAGATTTGCCAAAAATCCAGTATAGGCATTAAACTTGGTACATGTAGTGACAACGGTAACAGCCGATAACAAGAAAGACATTTAGAGAGTGCAGTACTCTGCAAGGCTGCTCAGTCGTTGCATGATTTCCAACGAATAAGTTCCGACAAGTCCGCAACTTAGTTATAGTTACAGTGACGGCGTCCTCGTATCTCACAATGATAAAGAAATCTTTAACAAATTCATGGATCCAGACTATAAGGTGCATCACTACCAAAATGTAATCATTTGGTCATTGTGTCATCTCTGACCTTCAGACAAAGAGACGGACAGACAGACAAACAGACAGACGGGCAGACCGACAGACAGACAAACACACACTAATCGTCACATAACTCCACTGAGGCTCCGCTTCCTTGGTGGAGTTATAAGCTGTTCTTCAACACAGGAGCTTCTGGGCCTTTTTAGGGCAGCTGGAACCTTTGTGTGTGTGTTCTGACCACTGGAACTGCCCTTGTAGAACTTCTTTCAGGGTCATTTTTGGGGAGAAAAAAGTACCTACTCCAAGGAAGGTATATTGGAATTCAGAGAGGATACCAAGCTTAATTTTTCTGCTCTCTATGCCTCTCTATGTGTGGCCTTAACATCGCTATGAACTGCGGAAAATTCACCATATTGGCTCACTAACCTCTATTCTACCTTTGTTCTGTTTTCTACATGATTTTGAAACAAGAGTTTCATCCAGTATCTACTGTTTGTGGTTGTTTTAGTGGTCCCTCTCAACCCGCCCGGCCAGCAGGCTGATGGGTCCCCCCTATATATATAGAGCCGGGTTCTGCTCGAGGTTTCTTCCCTGTTAAAAGGGTGTTTTCCTTGCCACTGTCGCCTTTGGGCTTGCTCTGGGGGTCAGGCATATGGGTTCTGTAAAGCGTCTTGAGACGATTTGACTGTAATTGACGCTATATAAATAAAATTGAATTGAATTGAATTGAATTGAATTGAATCCTGGTTGAAACTGTTGGATCTTAAACTGCAATGGAAACAGAAAGGCTGGAAGGGCAGATTATGAGGCTGTTTCCGTAAATATTTGCACCACCTCACACAGAGCTCTTATAGTGAAAATCTGCCAAATGAATATGGCGAGATTATGGTTTTTGCTTACACTACCATTCAAAAGTTTGGGATCACTTAGAAATGTCCTCATTTTTGAAAGAAAAGCAGTTTTTTCAATGAAGATGACATTAAATGAATCAGAAATACAGACTAGACATTGTTAATGTGGTAAAGAGTTTCTCATAGGACCAGTTCTAGCTGGAAACAGCTGATTTTTAATGAAATATCTACATCGAGATACAGAGGAACATTTCCAGCAACCATCACTCTTGTGCTCTGATGCTACATTGTGTTAGCTAATGGTGTTGAAAGGCTAATTGATGATGAGAAAACCCTTGTGCAATTATGTTAGCACATTAATAAAAATGTGAGTTTTCATGGGAAACATGTAATTGGCTGGGTGACCCCAAACTTTTGAACCGTTGTGTACCTTCCCCAAATTGCAAGAAGGTGAATATGCCCAAGTGAAGGTTGGTTTTTTTATGTTGCATTAGTACGGCTCAGGGTGACACCCTCCTCTGTCCTTTGATAGGTATTTGTCCTGTGTTCAAAATTTGTGGACAGAAAACCAGAAAAAGACCTTTCTCATCTCAAGTGTCCATTTTGTCTCTCTGGTTGTGTTAGACCAGTTTGACAATGTTGCATAATAGTAAGTAGCATCATTGAGATAAAGTGCCTTCTTTGTCAGGTGTATATCCTCACTGGATGATCGAAAAACTGACAGGCAGTCATTTCCATCTTATTTTTTTGTAAACAGTTTCTACCAGTAAATGTGCTGCATCATGCTCAATGATAGGAGAGTTTACCAAGCATAGTCATCTTTATCTCCTCTGTGGTGCCATCCAGCACTCACGCATGCATATTCAATATGCACAGATATCTTTAGTTTGTGTTGTGAATGTTGTCAAAAACAAATTATTGTCATGATATTAAATATTGCGCGACAGCTGACATTTGAATTAAATGTCATGCTCTTTACTCAGGTGTCGAGTTGCAATACTAGAACTTTTTTTTTCGTTTTCAGAGCACCAACAAGTTGAGACACATTATAAAGAACAATCACGTATTGTTTCTACATCACTAGCTAAAATGTGTCAGATACAGTCATCAAATAGCAAAAGTCACTCTACAGTGGAGAATACAAGCTGAGGTGAATGGTGGCACAGAGCCTGCTGCTAACAACCTACAAATTACTGCACAGAGTTCAACAGGGCTCACAAGCTTACAACTGGTAGCTTCATAATCAGTTATATTGCAAGACACAATAAATACAAATATAGAAAGAAATTGCTCATAAAACTATGAAAATCTTAACTTGATGAACAATTTTTAACCCCTTAGTAATGATAGTAGTACTATCAAGTATCTACTAGTTGGCAGTATAGCCTTAAGTGTGTTATGAGTTGTTAACAGATGAACAAGAATGCATTGTTTTGAGCTGAGATTACGATGTTATCTGTTAAATAAAATAGCTTGCAGCTCATAGAAGTTGGCAGCACAAATGTTCATGCATTACGTCTTGAATAACAGAAGGCAGAACATTACATGGTACCAGGTCGCAGGTCGAGAAAGAAAAGAATCTGAAGCAGGATGGAGGCCATAAAGCCACCAACTCCACTGAAAATGACGGGTAATGTGGACGCTAACTGGCAGACCTTCAAGCAACAATTCCAGCTCTACCTAGCTGCCATAGGAGTGGATAGTCAAGCGGAAACAAGAAAAATAGCCCTTTTGCTAACCATCGCCGGAGCAGAGGCTATTGAAGTTTTCAACACGTTTGTATATGGTGCACCCGAGGATAAAGACAAGTTTGAGAAGGTCCTACAGAAATTTGACAAACACTGTCTTGCTAAGAAAAATGAAGCGTATGACAGATACGTGTTTCGTTCAAGGCTCCAACAGCCTGGTGAGTCATTTGATAATTTTCTCACCGATCTCAAAATAAAAGCTCAGTTCTGTAACTTTGGTGATCTCAAAAACCCAATGATAAGGGATCAGATTGTATTTGTGACTAATGAAAAGAACCTTAGAGAAAAGCTGTTGAGAGAAGCGGATCTCACATTGGAAAGTGCCAAGCTAATGAGATAGCAAAGCAACACGCGCTTACATTTAAAGCAGCACCATGTGAAGAAGAAAACGAGTCCGTGAAAGCAGTGGCAATGAAAGGAAAACCACGGTTCAGGTTCAAGCAAAAAGACAAAAGCGGAGACAATGATCAAACACAGTTGCAAAAAGTGTGGTGAAATGCACATGCCAAAACAATGCCCTGCATTTGGGAGAACATGTGCAAAGTGTAAAAAACAAAATCACTATGGGTCATTCCAGGTGAAATGACCAGATATTCCTTGGGGGTGTTGCTGCGCCATTTGCCCATTTGACACCCATTTGCAATGCATACATGTAATTATAACATACACATACAAATTACATGTACTAACTTGAATTCAGGGAGCTCTGTAGTAGTTCATGGTTGATTAATTTAAAAATACAACAATAATGTTGAATTTTACAGTATCAGTGCAGTGGGATTAAACATGTTAAATTTAATTGTACAATGTCATGTTACAAGCAAAAGAACCTATACCTAAGTTATAACTTGGGTATACCTAAGTTATACCATTACACTTTTTGGAAGGCAGTCACCTTTAACAACTAACATTTCAAAAAGAACAAAACATACATAATACTACCATTGAAATGACTACTAACACTTGTATCCCAATTTAAAGTAGTGAAAAGCAAAAAACGATTTTGACATTACCCATGCCATTTCGAGTAAGAATATCTCAGTAACTACAAATATAACCATGCTGCTTTTTTGTACAGTGATAGAAGACAGATGGAACTGTCTTGTAGAAAAATTTGGGGTCTCTGGTACCTGTCCCACACTGAGATTTTTGCCCCCCAAAATAGCCAATTTAAAATCTTGTCCAACTTTGGGAGCTCATATTTTCCAAACTGAGGTACCTAGAAAGCTCCAGTTTGCTAGGTTATCACACAAGTTTGTGTAGAATGGAACCCAGGGGTGTTATAACACTTCTGTGCAGTATTTCTAGTACTTTTAAGGTCCCAAACTCCACTCGTGAGTAGGTGTCTCTTAATTTTTTAGCATTTTTAGCAAGCCCCCATGGCCTGCAGAGTGTAGGGAAACACCTGGGGATGTTTGTGGGGCACTAGCTACATGCAGAGGCCTTGTTTACCAACTCACAGCTCTCTGGTATGTCTAGAGGCTGAGAAATAACCACTTAAAGATGCAAAAAACGCTGACGAGGCTTTTTACAGCCCAAATTCTGAAAATTTCAGACCCCCATAACTCAGAAACTATTTGAGCTACAGGCCTACAATTTTGCATAGAAAGTACTTTTGTGACTATCTAATGGCATACAAATTTAGGCCTAATTTGAAGATGGTGCGGCAACCACCATCTGGTGAAACCACATGGAATGACCCCTATGCAAAAATATGCCACACTAGGAAAAAAGTGCACACTGTGCAGGAAGGCATAGGTGACAGTGATGATTTAAGTGAGACATTTTTCATCAAAATGGTGTCTGGTGAGGAAAACTATAAGCAGCCCCAAAACACAAGAGACACAGAACAAGTTATAAGGACAGTAAAAGAAGACAAATGGACGGCACCTTTGATAGTTCCGACAACAATAACCTTGAAAATTGACACCGGAGCCTTAAGAACTGTGGGAAACAAAGTTCCTGGCACATTTGTGTCTGCTGGACCTGAAAGTCACCATCCTGGGTGCAGCCCCCGCTGCAGATGCAGATGGTGCTGAAGAAGACGCCAGGAAAAATGAAGAGGCGTACGCAGTTCTTATTCAGCTGTTTGATGGCAAAAGTTTATTTCTTGTAATGAGAGACGCCGACGATGATGGCAGGAAAGTGCTGCAGATCCTGCGCGATCATTCCGCAGGGAAGGGGAAGCCGCGCGTAATCAGTTTGTACATGGAGCTGGCTTCTCTCCAAAAAAGTGTGAATGAGAGCGTCACAGACTATATAATCCGTGCAGAGACTGCCATCACAGCGCTGCGTAATGCAGGAGAGACACTGAGTGACAGTTTGTTGACCGCAATGATTTTAAAAGGCCTGCCTGATGTGTTTAAACCATTCTCTGTTCACGTTACACAGAGTGATGAAACATTGACATTTGCTGAGTTTAACACTAAACTCAGGAGCTATGAATGTACAGAGATGTTTGGTGCTTCTAGCTCAGGAGAAGCCAGTGTGATGAAGGTGAAAGGAAGAGACTTTTGTAGCGCGAAACTCACCTGTTTCACCTGCAGGCTGAGGGGGCACAAAGCCTCTGAGTGCGCGTCAACTGGAGAGCCCAGGGAGCAGAGAATGTGGTGTAGCCTCTGTAAAAGCGCCATGCACAAGGACGCAAACAGTCGGCGGAGAAAGCGGGACAAGGTGAAGCAAGCGGTGGACCACACGTTCGCATTCAAGGTGCAGTTGGATGCCGCCGCCCCGGCCAGCGCAGTAAGGTTGAAGGGCCTCATGGTCGACTCTGGAGCGACGAAGCACATTATCACGGACATGGATAGGTTCGAGGAGTTTGACCCAAGCTTCCAGCCGCAAAGCCATATTCCTTAGTTGGCTGACGGAGAACGGGCAAGCGGGATTGCGCTGAAGAAGGGCACTGCCAAAGTGCACATGAGAGACAGTAAAGGCCGCGACGTGGTTCTGATGCTGAAGGAGGCGCTCTCCGTCCCATCATTTTCTCAAGATATCTTTTCCGTCAAAGCGGCAACAGCGCAAGGAGCGACTGTCATCTTCAAAGAGGGACAAAACCGACTCATCCATAAAAACAGTACAACTTTTGATATTAACACACAAGACAGACTGTTTTACTTAAGTACTCTGGAAAGTGAGACTGATCAATGTAGTCTGTGTTATGACGTTCAGACGTGGCATGAAATATTGGGTCACTGTAATTATGTGATGTGTTAAAGCTCTAAAGTGTCAAAGAAGGTATGAAAATCAAAGGGAAAGATGAGAAGTCCAATCTGAAATGTGAAGTGTGTATCAAAGGTAAATTTGCACAGAACAGAAATACAGAACCGGATGAAAAAGCTAAAGATGTTCTAGAGCTTGTTCATACAGACCTGGCTGGGCCGATAGAGTCAGCCGGTAAAGATGGTTTCAGATTTGCTTTTGCATTTTCAGATGATTATTCTGGAGCTATTTTCACATATTTCCTAAAAGCTAAGAGTGATACCGTTAAAGCCACAGAGAGATTCATTGCTGATGTTGCACCTTATGGAAAAATCAAATGCATAAGGTCGGATAATGGAACAGAGTTCACATCATCAGCATTTCAGTCACTACTCTGTCAAAATCCCTTCAGACATGAAACCTCAGCTCCTTGGTCGCCACATCAAAATGGAACAGCTGAAAGAGCATGGAGGACCTTGTTTGAAATGGCAAGATGTACGTATGTTGATAGAGAGCAAATTACCAAAACAGCTGTGGCCATATGCAGTACAGACTGCTGCTGTCAGAGCCTCCTCCTCCTCAGCCCCCACTTGACACCCCTCCTCCTGCTCCCCCTCTCTCTTTCTTCCCCTCGCTCTCCCTCTCCCTCTGCTGCTGGGCGGAGCAGTTCTCCACGGCTGACTCCGCTTAGCAATCAATCATCCACCGAATCCTGGGCAGCTGCGACTCGACACACCTGAACAATCACCACTGCAATAAAGACCGGTCTCACCTTCCATCCCCTGCCAGATCGTAAACTCTGCTCCTGCAGTCAGTTTAATATCTAGCTCCTCTGCACTTCTCTTTACCGTTTTGTGCTAATATACTAACCCTGTTTTCCTGCTTCTAGTTTGTCGATCCTGCTGCCCGGATTCCCCCCCAGTCCTGCCGGTTCCCCCCACCCTTCTCGGAATCCCCTCCTGGTACCGTGTTCCTGAAGACATCCTGCTGATCCCTCCTGACCTCCCGAAACACTCTGCTTCTCGCCCTCCCTGGAGCCGCTTCCTCCTGCCCGCTCTCCGCCGTCAACTCTCTCCCTCCCGGAAGTCCACCCAGCCGCTGATCCCTGGCACCGTCGCTCCTTCCCCGTCCCTGTCATTCACCCTCCCCTGGTTATTCCCTCAACCCCTCATCACTCCCTAGCACCCCTCACTCCTAGCTTTGTGTTCTCCTTAACACAATAAACCCGTTTTGTTCCAGTTCTGCCTCCTCTGCATGCTCTCTGCTCGGGTTCTCTCCCTCACACCCTAACAGTACGATCTGGCCTTCGAAAATGAACCCGGAGAGCACTCAGTGGGGGTCTGAACTATAACTGAAACAACTAATCGATTTAATCGATTAAAATTGATTATTAAAATAGTTGTCAACTATTTTGGTCATCGATTATTTAGTTAATAAGTCTATTTTTACCATAAGCGGCATGTTTCACGCATATTTTAAGCCAGCCTGTAATCACAGTGACCAGGTATGGCAGTAATGAGCCACTGTAGGCTTTACGCAACCAGAACTGCAGGAGAAGAAGCAAACAACTAATAGGTTGCCTTGCTTTAGGTCACGTGATGTTCACTCAGCATCATAGACTCATGCTTAGCGACTGTGTACTTACTGGGAAAGTCTGACAGGAGGTCAGACTTTCCCACATACTTCGGTGAGAAGCCAGTTTCCAAGGGAGAAAATGTGTTACAGTGGTGGAAGTCAAATGAGGTGAAATACCCCTTTTTGTCAACGTTAGCAAAGTCCTACCTCTGTATACCAAGCACTACTACTAGGGTTACCACCCGTCCCTTAAAATACGGAATCGTCCTTTATTTGACAATTAATTGTAGCGTCCCTTATTGATTCAATACGGGATGCAAATTGTTCCGTATTTTCATAAATGTCCCATACACGTCTGTCACACACGCATCAAAACTGCATAATAAACAAAATAAAACACAGGAAATATTAAGGGCAGCCAGTTTCATCTTCCTTAGACCTATGTAGTGAGGACCTGATGCGAGGTCCAGCGGATACACTTCTCTGTTTACCGGTCCTGTCACGGGTTTCCTGGTTACAGACACTGCTGCTCCCGCGTGTTTAAAAACATCTACACCCGAAATTCCACCACATCCAAAGAAGCAAAAACGTTTTCAAAAGCACAGACTGGAAGACTGGAGTCCCTGGCAATAGATACAGGGCAAACTGTGTTTTCTGTTGCTCATAGACTAGCTGAAGTAAGGCAGCATATCCGGAGACTAACATGTAAGAAACATGAGAACAGAGAGAACCCAACCAGCAGGTCACAGTTTATCATCATCTAATCATCTCCTGAAGTCCCTTTGGTAACAGACATCAGTACATGGTTGTGAATTTACCAGAGGATGATTATAGTCAGACTAATGTGGCCGTAGACTCTACAGTATTTTAGTGACTCAATAAATGCCTAAGTTGTTTAATAGTATTTTAAATGCTTTTTTAAAAAGAATATTGTTTATTTAATAGCCTATATGTGATCAATAAATGGCCTTTGCCTATCTAAAGAAAAACTCCCTTCACAGATTCAAACTTCCAGCATCAATAGCACATTAGATGTAGGTTGTCAAAACATAAACGATGCCTCTTTCCCATCGTTGTAAGGCAGATGATGTGCTACAAGCCCTGTTTTATCAAAAGAAGATGTCTTTCAAATTGCGGAAATAACGGTGTCTATGGAGGGAACAGGTACGGTCTGCAAATTGCAAAACCGCTGCAACAGCGAAGAGAGACACAAATATTCAGTAATCTCACTCTGATACACTGTACTGTTACCAGAATCACTGCAGCCTTCAACTGGCTCCAGTTGACACCAATGTTATTCCTGCAGCTTGAAAGACAGCTACTTTTGATAAAACTGGGCTTGTAGCACATTGTCTGCCTTACAACGATGGGAAAGAGGCATCGTTTATGTTTTAACAATGTATATCTACAGTAATTGAGACATACTAAAATCCAACTCTGTATAGGTTTTTGAAGAATTTAGGACATTGTAACATGGTTAAAAGCTCTTAAAATGTACGTTGAATGACATGGGCCCTTTATTAATATTTTACATTGGAAAATAAAGGCAAAACTAAAATGTAAGTGCATAAACCAATTTATCCAAAAAATAATCGACCAATTAATTGATTATCAAAATAATCGTTAGTTGCAGCCCTAGTCTGAACGTCCCTCCAAGCTGTAGCCAGCCAGGGGACACTACTAGAGCAGCATAGCCAAACCTTAAAAGAACTAACCGCATCAAATCAGAATATGATCAACCAACTAAATGCACTCACCGACCAGATGAATCAGGTCTCCGCAGCTCTTGCCCAACTCAACACTGCTCCTGCTCCCCTGGCCCCTCCACAACCAAATCCAGCTCCAGACACCAGAGTTATTAGTTCCGTGCCCCCCATTGCCCGAGAACCACATGTACCCACTCCTGAGCGTTATGGGGGGACCAGGGCACCTGCCGGGCCTTCTTAATGCAGGCATCCCTAGTTTTTGAGTTACAGCCACTCACCTACAGCACTGACAAAGCCCGCGTAGCGTTTATTTTAAGTCTCCTCACAGGAGCGACGTGTGACTGGGGATCGGCGGTCTGGATGGCCCAAAACCCCATCTGCAACTCTAACGTCGTTTTTGTGGAGGCGATGAAGAGGGTTTTCGACCACCCAGTCCGTAGACGTGAAGCCGGAAAGCGGCTCGGCTCCCTACACCAGGGAGGTCGGAGCGCTGCGGAGTACGCAGTAGAATTCCGGACCCTCGCGGCAGAGAGTGGCTGGAATGACGCCACCCTACAGGAGGCCTTCCAGCAGGGGTTAAATGAGAGGCTAAAGGATGAGTTGGCACCGTGAGACGAGCCTTCAGACCTGAGCGCCCCCATCAGGCTCGACAATCGCATCCGGGAACGCCACCGGGAAAAGGTGTTCCAAGTTCTCCAGTCCTCTCAGCCACATTCCCTGGTCCAGCCACACCCCTGCTTGCGCAGCCTCAGCCCAGGACCCAGTCCACTGGCTCAGCCACTTCCACCCCCCCGTCCTGTGCCCTCTGCTGTTTCTCCAGCTCTGCCAGAGGAGGAGCCGATGCAGCTTGGCCGGGCCCACCTTTCCGAGGAAGAAAAAGCACAACACCGCAAAAGGAACACCTGCCTCTACTAGAGGTGGGTCATTACGCGGCAGACTGGGAAAAGCCGCGGCTCACCAGTGACCGGGGGGGGGGTGTCCTTGTGAGCCAGACCACCATTTCCTCTCCCCTACTACAACTTCGGGTGGCGCCCACCTTAATGTGGGGAGACCAGCAGTACACTGTCTCTGCCCTTGTGGACTCGGGGGCAGAGGGGAGCTTTATTGACGAGTCCCTTGTTCGCCAGCTGAGGATCCCCACCGAGCCACTCCATCACCCGCTGTATGCCCACGCCCTAAACGGTCGACGGCTGGCTCAGGTCCGCCTCCAGACCGTACCCATCACCATCCATCTGTCAGGTAACCATTTGGAATCATTCCTTCTGCCTCCTCCAGAACCTGCATACACCACTAGTCCTAGACTATCCCTGGCTCCAGCTCCACAATCCCCATATAAACTGGAGCCAGGGAAAGATTCTGACATGGAGTACCAACTGCCATAAAACCTGCCTCCTTTCTGCCCCAGCCCCCGGTAATCCTGCTCCTGTTGCCTGGCCCGAGCCCCCTAACCTGTCTAACGTCTCCTCTGAGTACCATGACCTAGCGCAGGCCAGATGGGCCCTATTTTTCGACCGATTCAACTTATCCCTGTTATAGCGCCCTGGATCCAGAAACATAAAGCCAGACACCCTGTCACGCATCCATTCCAAAGAGGAAACCAACGAAACGCCGGAACCCATCCTGTCCTCCCGCTACCTGGCTAGCCTGACTTGGGGAATTGAATCCACCGTCCACCAGGCTTAGGAGACACGACCGGACCCAGGAGGTGGTCCCCAAGGCACTCTATTCATCCCAGATGCAGCACGATTGGACGTCCTCCAGTGGGCCCACTCCAGCCAGCTCTCCTGCCACCCAGGGGTCTCCAGGACGCTAGCGGTTCTGCGCCGGAGGTTTTGGTGGCCTTCCATGGACTGGGACACACGAAGGTTTATTGCAGCTTGCTCTGTCTGTGCCCAGAACAAGACCTCCACCCAATCCGGGCTGCTGAATCCCCTGCCTATCCCAAGATGACCCTGGTCCCACATCGTGTTGGAGTTTGTCACTGGGTTACCCTCGTGACAAGGAAACATGGTAATACTGACGGTAGTTAACCGCTTTTCTAAGGCAGCACATTTCATTCCCCTACCCAAGCTCCCTACCGCCAGAGAAACGGCAGACCTTCTGGTGGCCCATGTTTTTCAAACCCACGGCATCCCAGTGGACATTGTGTCAGACTGCGGTCCCCAGTTTACATCACAGGTATGGCGGGCATTCTGTTCCGCACTCGAGGCCAGGGTCAGTCTCTCATCGGGATTCCACCCCCAGAGCAACGGCCAGACAGAGTGGCTGAACCAAGAAATGGAGGCTGCTCTCCGGTGCATAACATCCAAGAATCCTTGCTCCTGGAGCTCCCAACTCCCCTGGGTGGAATATGCCCACAACACACTCCCCAAAGCCGATCAGGGAGTTCCATCAGGAACATCCAGGCCGTCTCCGTCGTGCACCAGGAGGCACCCGAATCCTAGGCAGCTGGGACTCGACACACCTGAACAATCACCACTGCAATAAAGACCGGTCTCACCTTCCATCCCCTGCCAGATCATAAACTCTGCTCCTGCAGTCAGTTTAATGCTCCTCTGCACTTCTCTTTACCATTTTGTGCTAATATACTAACCCTGTTTTCTTGCTTCAAGTTCGTAGATCCTGCTGCCCGGATTCCCCCCAGTCCTGCCGGTTCCCCCCACCCTTCTCGGAATCCCCTCCTGGTACCGTGTTCCTGAAGACATCCTGCTGATCCCTCCTGACCTCCCAAAACACTCTGCTTCTCGCCCCCCCTGGAGCCGCTTCCTCCTGCCCGCTCTCCGCCGCCAACTCTCTCCCTCCCGGAAGCCAACCCAGCCGCTGGTCCCTGGCACCGTCGCTCCTTCCCTGTCCCTGTCACTCACCCTCCCCTGGTTATTCCCTCAACCCCTCATCACTCCCTAGCACCCCTCACTCCTAGCTTTGTGTTCTCCTTAACACAATAAACCCGTTTTGTTCCAGTTCTGCCTCCTCTGCGTGCTCTCTGCTCGGGTTCTCTCCCTAACAGCTGCTATAGTCAGAAATAGGTGTTACAACTGAAGGCTTGAACAAACCCTCTATTACTTGTTAACTGGGAAGAAACCTGACATGTCCAAAATGAGAGCATTTGGCTCAGAATGTTTTGCATACAAATATGACAATAAAAAATTGGACACGTTGTGAAAAAGGAATCTTTGTTGGTTATGACAAAAACAGTCCTACATTTTTAGTGTTTTATCCAAACACTGGTAAAGCAATGAAAAACAGGCTTGTGAAGTTCGTGACAAAGAGAACAAATGAATGTGACACTCAGACAGATGAAGACATGTATGATATTTTTGAACACAGGAAAAGAGCTGAGATCCAGCCATCTAAACCAGATGTGACTAATGTGATCCCTCAAGAAGTGAAACTAGAGGTGTGTCAATCTAATACCAACTTACAAAGTAACGAGAGTAACCGTAGTGCTCCTTATCCAAAAAGAGAGAGGAAACCCCAACAGTATTATACTGATTGTGATTATGAAGTGAAATTTGAGGAAGACCAATCATTGACCAATATTGACTATTGCTATTGTTTGACTTGTGATGTTCCCCTGACACTGCAGGACGCTTTGAGCTCTTCCAAATCAGAGCAGTGGGCTAAAGCTATGGAGGAAGAGATTGACTCTCTGAAGGAGAATGATACCTGCATATTAACACCGTTACCTGAGGGCAAGCATGCAGTGGGGAGCAGATGGGTCTACGCAGTCAAAGAAAATCCAGTTGAGACAATTTACAAAGCAAAATATGTGGCAAAAGGTTATAGTCAAGTGGCTGGTATTGATTATAATGAAACTTTCTCACCTACGGCTGATATGACTTCTGTACGTGTACTAATGCAGCTTGCAGCTCAGTACGATTTAGAGCTACATCAGATGGATGTTAAAACATATTTAAATTTATATGGAGCAGCCTGAAGGGTTTGAGATGAAGTCGAAAACGGGAGAGAAATTGGTGTGTAAACTCAACAAGTCACTATATTGTCTGAAGCAGTCAGGACGAAACTGAAATAAGATGCTCCATGATTTCCTAATTGAAAATGGTTTTGTCCAGAATACAGCAGACTATTTTGTTTACAGTAAGCATTCAGAAGGTGAAAGCATCATATTGATCATTTGGGTTGATGACCTCGTTCTTGCAGCGAGTCATGGTCAAATACAAGTGTGAATGAAATGTTGAGTGCAAAATTCAAAATTAAAGATCTTGGGAAACTAAGGCATTTCCTTGGCATTGATTTTGCCCAGACATAAGGGGAATTAAAAATGAATCGAAAGAGATACATAACCAGAATTTTGTAAGATTTGAAATGACTCATTGCAAACCAAGAGTGACATAATGTGAAATGAAAATGAAATTTGACAGCGAGGGCGAATCTACTGATTCAAAGAAGTATCATGAAGTGATGTACCCTAGTCAATTGAGGAACAAGTGGGGGTGTTGTGATGTTGATCTATTTGTCCTCAATTGACCTACTTTTGGGTGTGGGCTCAATTTACATTAAATGGCTGCAACTCATTCACAAAAATTGTAGGATGCCGGCCAAGAGTAATATCGGCTGAGTGTGGTGTTTTTCCTCCATTTTACCGGCTACTCCAGCTCTTACACAAGGCATGGCTGCGTCAACAGTAATAGATAAATGAACAATCTCCAGTTATTTTAGCATTGGCTGGAAAGCAAAAACACATAAAAAAAATGTTTTTATTTAATTGTAAATAAAATCAGGCATCAAGGGGGTAAATATAAGGAATAGAATTAAACCTAGATCACTTTGTGATGGTGAAGAGTCCTTGACAAGAAGTCAAAACATGGCCATGCCTTGATTACAGGGAGCAGCCATCTTATGTTGTTGGAAATAGTAAGGTACCCTCATTAGGTAGCAACAACCTCAGTGTTTCATGTAACTGTGGATCTAATCAGATCTGCACCATTCTGGAGGAGTTCTGGAATGTTCTTCCACTTAGAGATGCTTCATTTCAGCGAGATTCTTAGGAGGTCTGGTGTGAATGTCTCTCTGAGGACTGCATCACTGCTGGGTGAAGGTCTGAGCTCTGACTCCAAAAAGTTCATTTCCTTAGTTTCATTTTGTTTTTGGAAAGCATTACAGTAGTGTAATTTTTCAGATTGTGTAAAGTACATTTTTGACGTGAGTCCTACAGTTTAAGCCAGAGTTGAAGATCACATTGGGACTAGGAAATATATACTGAATATTTTCATTTTGTTGTCAGTTTTTCAGAGCCATAAAACTTATAACTAAAATCTCTCTTTAGTCCTGTTTGGGCTGTAAACCTCAAATATATCTCAAGAGAATATTATCTAAACCAAGCACCAGCAAATGTACAAATAGCACAGTTGACCCCCTTCTGAACAAGGCCTTATGCGGCAGGGTGGCATACAGTGTCAACTGTGCTGCTGCTGACTGAACAGTCACAGTTGAACACAGCCATACACTGCTGCTTCACCCTAATCCCAGTCCAGCACACTCTGCTGCCTCAGCAGGTTGATGTATATCACCCCTCTGTCGTGTTTTTGGAACTAAATACAACACATGTATATACCTTTTGTATAGAACACTGTATTTTTGCATAGGACACGGACTTTAGAATTTAGTGTTTATATTGTATACATCACACTAACTGCCGGATGAAAAGGGTACAGTTGTTAATTGCCATTGAACATATGTTTTTAATTTTTTGTGTCAGTACAAGGATGTGCAAAAAGCAGTTGATACTGGTATTTTTTTCCCATTGCATCTACTATATTCTGCAAATCTAAATGACAAGAATATATGTAACTCAATACTAAACTTTGTTAGGAAATTATCCACCCCTCTTCACAAACGTTTATTCTTTTCCTGTTCTAGAATGAACTGTCAGATGATGATTTCACATTAGAGGTCACACAGATTCATAAGGTAGGTGCAAGAAAAAGCAGCACCCAAATGAACTTTTATGTCAAATGCTTCACCTTCTTATTTTGTTGCATATATGTGTGTGTGTGTGTCTTTGTGTAGGACTTTACAATGGAAACATTTGCTGGCCCAGTGTTTGCCAGCCTGCGTGGCTCTTTAGGAATGACAGAGCAGGAGTATCAGCAGTCGCTCTGCTCTGAAAACTGCTATCTCCAGTTCATCAGCAACTCCAAGAGCAAGGCTGACTTCTTCCTGACGTGAGTCAGGACACATCAGCAGTTGACTCACTCACTCACACTCACTGTTCCATTGTTTTTGTTAGAAATGAACCCCTTGACGCCTACTGTCGCAAAATCACATGTATCTATGTATCTATATTCTATGTGTAATAGATAAATGAACAATCTCCACTTATTTTACCATCAGCTGGAAAGCAAAAACACAGAAAAAAAAGTTTTTTTTATTTAATTGTAAATAAATTCAGGTGTCAAGGGGCTAAATTTCATAGGATTTACTGTTTGCCAAAGCTAAAGTGTTAAAATGTATTTCAATCCCTAACTGTCCCCTAATCCTGAAACGTCTCACCCAGGTTAAATGAAAAGTCACCTTATACATGCAGGACCACAGAGATGTAAGAAACCAGGACGATGCCATGCTATATATTAGACACTATTTATAGAATAGAAATAACAGCTTTTCATTGTAAAAAGGTCAAAGTCTGCATTACTTACGGTGTGTTTTTTAATTTCTAGAAATGACAAACGCTTCTTTTTGAAGACCCAAAACAAAAGGGAAATTAAATTCCTTCTGGCCAACCTGAAGATCTACATGGAGCATCTGAGGAAATACCCGCATTCACTGCTTGTCAAGTTCTTAGGTACTAAAAAAATGCACCATCCTCAAGGCATCAGTAGAAAGCTTCAGTAGAGGGTAGACTAACTGAAATGTCCACCTGTAATAATACTGACTAGTGCATCTTTATAGACAGGGTGTGTTAGTGTCATTTCTCATACTTTTGATTAAACACTGAGAGCTTGTTTAACATTATAGAAAAATGTTGCTGCAGGCTTAAATTATTTCTACTACATGTGAATCATAAACGTGATGATCACTTCTGTGCATTAGTTACATGTTTAAATATAACAGCAACCAGTGACTAACTAGAAAGAAGAAAATCAATCCTATTTATATGGCGACTTTCAAATCAAGGTTGCAAAATGCTTTCTACTTTTAAGTAGCAGCTAAAGTAATTGATGTTTTCTCTGAACCAAACCAGTGATAAGACAGTGAATATTTACTTATGTTCATCAAGTGGAACATGACTATGAATTAATGCTAATTTTACTGACTCGACTGAGTGATTTCACTCTTTTTTTAAGGTGTTCACAGGATCCAAATCCCACGCAGGCGTAAGGTACCAAACATATTTTATCACTGTTCTTCACTAGTCAGAGGATATCACAATGCAATGTAAAACTCATTTCTTATTTCATGTCCTTTGCAGAAATACTTTATTGTTATGCAAAGTGTGTTTTATCCAGATGATCGAATCCATGCCAGGTAAGTTGGATTGTCTAGTCACAGACATACAAAGCATGAACAGAACAAGGTGCAATCAAAAATTTCAACATTGGGCCTATAATAAGCAAAAACCATTTATCAGTCAATCATAATATTTCTCTCTTGGATTGTACCTTTTTGTGTGTCACAGCAGTTTTATATTTCACAGCATGCATGTATGTTAAATAAAAAAAACAAATCTGACATTCAGTCATTCTTATCATATGGTGCCCCGCTGAGCATGTAAGTAAATCTATATTGTAAATTATCATGAGCAAAGTTCTGCTGATCTTTCAGGAATAATAAAATACAGCAGTAGGCTGCAACAAAACAATGGGTGGATGATGCAGCATCATGCATCATACATCATATTTTTTACATAGCTTTGAAATGATGGTCTCCTTTTGTTTGACACCTGTTTCCTCAGCCTCTCTCTATATATATCTCTTCCTCCCCTGCTTCACTTGCATCTCTGGTAGGGTAGGAGGATTTAAGACAAGAGGGGAGGAGTTGAGGAAAAGAACTGAGCATGTACAAATTGAGAAATGAGAAGAGAGGTATAAGTGTGGCAGGCACCAGAGTGTTTTGGATGTTTCTGACCAAGTGTCAAAACGGTGACCATTTAACTTGAATTTTGTTTTGGGAAAATGAACATGCAACAGTCTGGTGGATATAGAGCTATGATTGCATTGGTGGAGCTAAAGGACTTGTGTGTTTTCAACATGCTATGACCAAATTAAGAAATTAGGTTAATGAATAATTGTTAATTGCAGTTAATCTTTTTTAAAAAAATTGTATCAACTGAAGTACCTGGTTACAAGACCAGATGGTGCCTCTCCTTGCTTAATTAATCGGAAGCCTGAAGTTCGTATGTTGTTTTAATACTTTAGCAACCTGAGGAGGCGGACTGTTGCACTAAAGGTAGATCTATATTGGCAAGCACAAATTGCAGTTGTGATTGTTTTTTCAGTTGTGTCATGTTTGAATTATGACTGTTGTGATGGGTGAGGTGGTATTCAGTGTTTGTAAGGCTGAAAACATGGTGGGAGTTTAGCTCGGCCATCATGACAGACTTCAGTAGCACAACCAATAGAAGGTGTTTTCAGATGTTATTATTATTATTATTATTATTATTATAAGTTTATTTAAAAGGGGACTGTGTACAATATTGAACATAAATGTTTCCATTTGATGTATCACACCAGAGTTAGCTTTAAGCTAATTTCCATCAGCAGTCCCTTGGCAGGTCACAATAAAAAGATCATAACATTAAAATGTTACAAAAATGTACATGACACAGTAAAATAAAACATTACACACACACACACACACACACACACACACACACACACACACACACACACACACACACACACACACACACACACACACTCTATGTTTTTCTATCATTGTGGGGACCTACCATTGACTCCCATTCATATCTAACCCCTAACCCTTACCCCTTACCTAACCTTAACCCAGATCAAAACAATGCCTAACCCTAAAGAAACGTTTTTGGACTTTTATTTTTTTCAGTAACAACAACATGGCCAAGAAAACACTGTGTTCATTTGTGGGGACCCAAATGAGGTCCCCACAAATGACATTTCTTTTGGTTTTCCTACAGTTGTGGGGACATTTGGTCCCCACAACAATAGCCAGCACCTGGGCACACACACACACACGTACACACACTCACACAAAAATACCAATAAAAAGGACATTGCTGGACTAAAATACATATCTGTGAAAAAAACATTATACACACACATACTCTTAAAAGTACATGTGCACACAGTTACACACAAATACCAATGAAAAAGACATTAATGGTTGCAGTTCTGAGTGTTCTTAAGCACGTTTTTCAATTTGTTTCTATTTTAGATGTGATTCCACTTAATGAACATTTTGATCACACATTGTATTAATAACAGTGTGGCCTCTTAGTGTGATTTGATGTGTGTTCATTGTTTCCAGGTACGACATTAAGGGCTGTGAGGTGAGTCGCTGGACAGAGCCTGCACCAGAGGGAAGCCAGATCATTGTGGTTCTCAAAGACCTCAACTTTGAAGGCCAGTTCATTACTCTGGGTAATAAACTGTTTTTTCTTAAACCTTGTTTTTCATTATGTATTAGTAGTAATGGTAGCATTACTGCTTCCCTTTCAGGCCAGTCACTGTGTTTTTTTTAACATCTATCCCAAGTGCATTCCTCAATTGTCTGTGTCATAAAAATTCAGTTGCAGTAATGTGCCAGCAATAATATCTAGACATATATGGAAGGAAACTGTAGTGCATGTATTTCTGTATAGTATTATTTAGTATTGTAATGATATGTGTTGTGTGTATGTGTGCAGACCAGCAGCGTCCCTGGCTTCTGCGGCAGGTAGAGATTGACACCCACTTCCTTCGCAGGCTCAATGTATTGGACTACAGTCTTCTGCTCGCCCACCAGCCCTTACACCATGATGAGCGCCACCAGGGTCTCTCTTTTGCTACACTCATCATGAGAACTAAAAAGTAGGTGTCTTTCCTGAGCTGTATGGCAGTAATTCTTGAAATGTTTTAGTCAGTGAACCCGGTTTTAGTACCTTGATTTTTCATATGTAGTGCAATCAGAGCAGTAGTTTAGTGACCGTCAGAGCAGTCATACAGGCAGTATAGATGTAGCCCCAGTTTCAACCCTAATCTTTTTACCAGGATTTCTATGTGAGATTTAAAAGAAAGCCGATCATCAATTAAAATACCAAGATAAGTGTAACAGGTCACAAGTTCAATCTCACAACCTTGTAATCATAAAATGCTGAGAGGGCCTCAAGTACTTTCGTGCCATTGGTGAAAATGATCAATTTAGTTTTGGCATCATTTAAAACAAGTTTTAGCTCAGTGAGCTGAGATTTCGCGAGGTTAAAAGCGATCTGTAACTTGTCAAACACCTCAACAAGGGTGGAGGCACAGCAGTATATGACTTTATCATCAGCATAAAAATGAAGTTTCACATTAGGGTCATGTCTGCCCATAGTGTCCAAATAAATAACAAACAGAAGTGGGCCCAGAACTGAGCCCTGGGGCATGCCAGTAGAAACATTTAGCAATGTGGATGAGTTGCCTTCAAAATAAAAACATTGTTTTCTGTCAAAGATAATTATCAATCCTGCTAGCAACCTGCTCAGACAAACCAATATCAAGCAACTATTGCTTCAAAGTGGAGTGGTCCACTGTGTCAAAGGCCTGAGAAAGGTCAGTGAAGATGGCTGTACAGTTTTTTTGTGTGATCAAGCGAGTATTGTATCATTGGTGAATTTGAGGGAGGCTGTGATAGTGCTGTGTTGTGTCCTGAAGCCAGATTGATATGGGGAGAGAATATTGTTAGTATAGTGAAAAATCTTCAACTGATTATTAACTAGAGTGTTGAGACCTTAAACAAAATGGACATCTTAGATTTGGGTCAATAATTATTAGAGCAGGTAGGGTCCTCCCTTTTAAAAAGGGGTAGAACATACGCAACCTTCCAAATTTCAGGAATACAATTTGTCATAATAGTGAGATTAAAAAGACATTGGAGTGGGTTAGCAATAAATCAGTAGCTAACTTTAAAAAATTAGGTTCTAAACGATCCAGACCTGCAGATTTAATTATGTCCAGAGAGACCGCTTCCACTAAAGGAAGGTTGACCAGCAGACATGGGGCCAATGGATATGCGACCAGCATATGGAACAGAAGGCACTGGATTATAGGCAGAAGCGGCTATCAGGGCAGAAGACTTGGAGAATAAGGAGCCAGAGGCAATAAAATGCTTATTAAAACAATCAAGCATGGAAACCCTATCAGCATTTTTCCCCCATGTGGAACCATGATGCAGACATGCAGATAGACACAGCCATTAAGTCCAAAACTGACAAAGTTGTGTTGTTCATAGGTTGTTTTCTTTCTATGTTAATGCAATTAGGCTAACCGGAAATCACAGCTGTACTCAGTTTTGTTTCAATGATCATAGGCTTTCTGACTTGTGTGACAGCTATTACCTCCGCCAAGAGGTTATGTAATCATCGGAGTTTGTTTGTCTGTTTGTCTGTTAACAGCATAACTCAAAAAGTTATGGATGGATTTTCACCAAATTTTTTACAGAATGTCTGGAAGAGCAAAAGTAACAATCGATTAGATTTTGGAGGTGATCTGGATCACTGTCTGGATCCAGGATTTTTTGAAGGACTCTGTACAATTGAGAGATGGCCGCCTCTCATGGCAGCCGTCTTGTTTTTTTCTCGGGCCATCAGGATTTTTTTGAAGGACAGAGTCCTGGATAATATAATATAATATAATATAATATAATATAATATAATATAATTATAAAAAATCCTGGATCCAGACGGTGATCCAGATCACCTCCAAAATCTGATCGATTGTTACTTTTGCTCTTCCAGACATTCTGTAAAAATTTGGTGAAAATCCGTCCATGACTTTTTGAGTTATGCTGTTAACAGACAAACAGACAGACAGACAAACAGATGGCCTGGCGGAGGTCTGCGCTCTCCGAGTGCTTTTCTAGTTACAAATGTATTCACTTTGGCTGCAGTGACATTTCTACTTTAGGGCCTGTAATATCAGTATAGTCTTTCTAAAGTATGCTTTTGATTGTTTATCAAAGCAAATACTCTACTTTGCCAGTGAGAAATAATGCAGTTATTGAGAGGCGTTACAATTTGGAATTGCATGACATTAAAGCTGCTGTCTGGAGTTTGAATCGCAGCGTCTCCCAAAACACTGGTGGTCCCACCCTGCCTCCCTCTGATTTCGCCCCTTTATTTGTGCAAGTGCGGAGTACATGAGAGGACTGCCCGGAGTGCTGCAGCATCTTGCCTGTTTTGCTGTTTTCCCCTCTTCTACATTAAGTACATTTAGTAAATAATAAAGGAATTACGTTAGAATGCTGTAATTGAGTCTAACTTGTCCTAATACCAAAATAACATGAATCTGCGAGGACGAACGAGTAAAGTTTCAATATGTGATTACACTCGTGTATCCCTCTCGATGACGTTGTTTATCAAACTTAGTGCATTTACGCGTGTATATGTGTTACATTGTTTATTTATTTCTATCTAGAGTTCAGAATTGCATGACTCCTCTGATGAAGAGTATGTCCCAGACGCCCCAACATCTTCCTCCAGAGGTCGGGCATCTAAACGAAGCCGTCAGGTGGGCTATGGAAGCCGTGGTCGGGGAGCGACGCGAGCACCCCGACCACGGCATCTAAACAAAGCCGTCAGGCGGGCTATGGAGGCCGTGGTCGGGGAGCAACACGAGCATCCCGAGCCAAAAAACGTCCTGCAGTCTCTTGGCCCAACCCGGTCTCACGGGGATTCGTGAAACTGTCACGTAAATTTTTGTTTCCATTTCGTGCGCACCAACACGATTTCGTCATGTTTTTCGTGCCGCTCACCACGAAATGTTTTTCGTGTTGCACACAACGAAACCCGCTGTGGTAATCACATCTAAAAGTGGTTTATACCGGCGGATTCATGACGATCTAAGCTGTCCATCGGCGTATACTGCTTGTGTGATCGCGTTTGCGGCCGTCGGACATTCTTTAAATTCCTATGCAAATTGGTAAGTGTACCACCGGGTAATGGTGAGGGTTATGGTTAGGTTATGGTTAGCTTATGGTTAGGTTATGGTTAGGGTTATGGTTAGGGACGATGTCATGCAAAATATAGCGTTGGATTCGCCACGGTTTTACATTAAAAATATAATATACCCATTCGTTTGAAATACGTTCTGAGTGGCACGAAAAGTCCGCCGTTTAAAATACATTGGTGCGCATTTCGTGGTGAGCGGCACGAAAAACATGATGAAATCGTGTTGGTGCGCACGAAACCGAAACAAAAATTTACGTGACAGTTTCACGAATCCTCGTGAGATCGGGCTGCTTGGCCTGACAAGCCGTGGGATTGGTAACTTTTCTGGAAGTTGCTGAGCCCTGATGCTCTCTCCTCCACAAGCAAAACAAATGTGCGCGCGGTTGCGTAGTGCGTAGCTCGCCCACCTCTGCATGGGCTTGCTTGCTGTGCGCGTAACCATTGATTGACAGCATGACAAAGCTGAAGCTCGAACTTGATTGGTCGGCAGCAACCAGTGCTTTTTGGAATAACACGGGGGTCTATGAGAGGAAGGCGGAGCTCAGGAATAAATTTTCATATCGCGTTATACTAACTTCATATTATAGTATCGAACTAGACTAACACATTTAAGCTTTGTTAAAAAATGATACATAAATTGAAAACAAACGGAAACTCCGGACAGCAGCTTTAAGTGATATTGTACAGGGATGTACCCACTTCAGTTGTCTACTGTGGGTCACAAATCAAAGAAGGAAAAACAGTATGCAGTAAACACAAAGATACATAACAATTCAGACCCTTCACTTAGTACTTTAACAAAACACCTTTGGCAGCATTGACAACCTCAGGTCTTCTTAGAAATTATCATGCAAGTTAGGCGCACCTTCTTTTAGGAAGTGTCTGACAGAATTATTCAAGTTCAAACAGGTTGGATGGAAATCAGCCATGTTTGGCTGTCTTCAGAGATACTCTGTTAAGTTCAGGTCCTGACACATCTGTCAGAATCTGTCAGACCGGCCACTCCCCCCGCCGTCCAATGGTTTCTGGAGGATAGAGTCCCAGGTGTGCGAGAGGATGTAAGCCCCCTCGTCATGGAAATGTTTGCCCGCTTTCTGATTTCTGTGGACTCTTTTATCCACCTCTTGTGCTTGTTGGCCTCCAATATTAAAATCCTCCCCTTGTCCCAGTCCATAATGTGGTTATATATCTTGCTGTGGTTCATGATAGCTGATTTTTTTTTCCTTGATCGTTTTTTTCTTTTTGTGTTCTTGTGTCCTGCATTCTCTTTTTCACATTCTGTCACGTTCATGCATTTTCTTGGCATGCGGTTCTGTTTGTTGCCTATTTGGAATATGGGTGCATCTCATATAAGTTCAATATTTTTCGTCAGACATTGCTCAAAGTGAAAATGATGTATATTTTAGACTCATTACACATAAACTGTAATATTTTAAGCCATTGTTTGTTTTAACCTTGATGGTTGCAACTTACAGCTCATGAACCAGCAGAGTGCTGTATCAAAGATTATGAACGGAAAGTGTTGTAGGAAAAGGTGCACAAGCAAAAGGGATGGCAGCACACTTGTCATTGTAGAGTATAGTGTGTAGATTGGTCAGAAAAAGGAAACAAAGAATTTAATCCATTTTGAGTCTTAAACATAACAAAATACGGCATATTACAAAAGATCTGGAAACTTTCTATATGGCGTCTATAGTCAGGCTTGACTTGTTATGTTGCTAAGCTGTTACAGCATTGTGGAACAGGTTACAGAATTTCTTTGACTCATTCTCTTTCTCATGACTTTATTATTTTAGATCTGTGAATCCAGGCTCCAGCCCTATCCAAGCAAGCATAGTTGCTGTTCCTGGAGCAGTCCTAGAAGATGACTCCATGCTACCTTTATCTGAAACAGACAGCGGTTTAAAGCTGCCACATGCACAGGGTGCATCAAGTTGTGGCTCTCTCCAAACATGCCGAGAGCATACTAGGCCAGGCAGTGACATGGCTGAGCTACCAGACTTCAAGACCCAAAACCGACGTTTACTGCCCAACTTAAAGAATCCTCTACATGTCATTGATGGCCCCGAGCAGCGCTACTTCATTGGCATCATTGACATTTTCACAGTTTACAGTTTTAAGAAGAGATTGGAGCATTTGTGGAAGAGGCTGAGACATCCCAGCCGATCCTTCTCCACCGTCAGTCCACAGACTTACTGTCTCAGACTATGTCAGTGGGTACAGGACCACACTAAGTAGACCCTGAACGAGAGGTGGACACTTACCACCAACTCTCAGAAAGTCCAGACAATGAAAGTTCGTGCACATGCACATATTTATCTGCATCTGATGCATGGTTCCAATCCTTTCATTGTTACACAAGCTTAAAACACAAACCTGTAGCTGGCATTAGGTGTTGTCATTTCTGAGCCTACAGTACATACTTTGATTTACAGAAAAGTACTTAAATTATAGAGATGGTGTTGTAGATGGTACATAAACAGTGATTTCATTCAAGCTCACTAAATTTATTTTCACATTTTCTTGTAAAAGACATGAACAAAAATAGAAACAAAAGATACAATGGCGTTTTAAACCCATTTTGTGTCCAAATTTAAGAATTCTGTTCCATCCAGTTACCATTTTCCACTGGTGCCTCTGTGACTGTTCTACATCCTACATCAAAATGACATACTCAAATTCTCCATTTGGTTGAACTTGTGACACATTGTACCACTTTTACAGGTTCAAACTGGTAAATGTGACAGAGCATATAGTGTGACAGGAATGCTGAGGGTGCAAAAAATATTCTGTACAATTATAGGAAAATACTGGGAGCTGTGGTGACTATATTTTACAATGTTACTATCATAATTTATATTAACAGTTAATTACTGAAAAATTCCCTGCTGCATTGTACTGTAGAATGTAAAGTTTATTGTCTAATACTGTGACTAGACTTTCCAATAATGCTGTATTTATAGTGCCACCACTGTAATCAACAGTGACTATACCAGTAGGTGCCTAAAATACAACATTTTTTTCTCTTAAAATGTATAAGCATTGCTGTCAATTGCAGATATACGTATACCATACATAACAGTGTCTTCATCTTTGTGGTGCAGATTGAAGATCTACCAACTCTGTATAGCATAAAAAATGCATATAGCACTACAAGCACCTAAAACAATAAAGGATATAACTCAAGTCACCAACTAAAAATTTCTAAACAGTGTATCATGAACTGTTGTGCCAACATTTTTTTTTTATTAATTTCATGGTCAGTTCTTAACCTTAGTTTGCTGTTAAAGGTCATTGTCACTTTTGACTCCAAAACAGCATCTGATTTTGCTTTTTTTTTTCAAATAGTTTTTAGTTAAACCAATACATTACTGTTCGAATATGGCTTTTGTTATTTTTTATCTATTACACTCAAGTGAAAACATGCAACTGAATTTATTGAGCACGCAACAAATTTGTTTGCTGAAAATAAATCACTATTTTAATACTCGTACTTTTTCTATGGTACTTAATTTTGCAAGAAAACAGTTTAAATGCCTTATTGTGCACTTAGAAATTTAACATATATATTCCATAAAAGTGCAATAAACATTTTTTCATTAGTTACCAGAAGAATAGCTTCATAAAAAGGAGAGACAGCTCTGTTCTTTAAAAAGAAAAAAAAACATTCTCCTGATGTACTTCCATGTAAAGCTAACATCACATATGCTTCAGAGGCTTTACATAAAGATGTCTGCCTGTATGTACACCTGCTTCAAATAAGAAGGCCATTGAGCATAAACATATTTTCAGAAATTTCTGCATTTTGATAAGAAAGTCAAAAACTGGAATTTCTCATCTGCAAAAGTATGCTTTTTAAAATGACGTTTTCATTTTTCAAGATTTGTGTTAATCAAAGGATTTGTGAGGTTGCCTGTAGTTTAATGTCATTTAATTCAGCTGAAGGTAGCTTAGATTAATAAGCTACAAATAACAGTATAGAAACTGTGAAACCTCAGTAAATTCTGTAAATGAGATTCTCATGCAAGCATTTTGCATATATCAGCAAAACTCACTTCCGTCATCAAATATTAGCGCCAGCAGCAGCGAATTCCCACTACCGTTCTTTTTTGATACAATGCACAGTTTTGCCAGCGGGAGCAAGCCAAAACACCACCTCTCGAATTCTTCTACTCTCAACCCACAGAGCCTATGAAAACTCCTGCACTGTCTACTCTAAGTGACACTGAAACCCAAATGCCAGTTGGAATGTGTTGTACTAAGACTTAACTGAAAGGTAGCTCACAGAGCATTAACATGACCAAGTGATCTGCATGCAGTGCTGTGCAGAAGTTTAAGGCGATAACAGTACAGTGAGAATGCTTTCAAAAACAGTGCCACAAATAGTTTTTATTTATCAATTAACTTCAGACAAAGTGCAAATTGATATTTTATGTGACCACTTTTGCCTTTTGAACCATACCTACCTAGAGGCTAGGCCATTGTTCTTCTTGTCGCTGAAGATGGTTTGATATGACTCTGACTGTAGATTTGGGCTTGCTGTTCCACTGCAGAATGAATCTGGGATAGTAAATCGCTTCCCTCATATATATAGTTGAGAATCTCAACATCTCACAAATTCACAAAGGCTTTCTCTTTAGCAAATCACTCATTTTAGGACCTTGTAGGGGTCACTGAGCCTGAAAGATCTGGATATACTATAAAACCGATGTCAGCATGGGCAGCAGAAATTCTCATCACAGACTGGCATATGCCCCCCAAAAATCAGAAGACTTCACCTGACCAGAGCTGGGCTTTTTCATGTGTGGGCTTTTTATTTCCAAACTGTGTTTGATTTCTACTACTGTTTGTCAGGGGTTAAAAAAGAGTAGACGTCTTATGTGTGCATCATATAGTGCTTCTTTATCCAGTCAGTTACACAGTCAACATGACTAGAGTCTAATCATTCAATTTTCCTCTTGCCAAAGGCTTTGGCTGCTAATTTTTTTCCTTAAGGTGGCCAACCCCAGTGAATGTTGCGACAGACGTTTTCGTGCTTTCTTTTTGTCCATTGCTACCAAAGGAACACTCTACACTCTGGTAATGCTAAAATGGAAGGAATGCAACAGATGTCAGTTTTTGTTTTTGTTTGTTTGTTTACCCTGAAGTTGACCTGAGAGTTTCCCCAATACACTATAAACAATTTGTCTCTGTTCCAGTGTTGTCTATTACATTAATGTTGAAAAAGTATTTTCTGGGAAGAAATCTCCAGTTTAGCCACTACTCATTGCAGAGTTATATCTTGATTTTAACCTTGTGCATGTGAATGATGCAATATAATTAAAAGTAGCTGTAAAGACTTGTGCTTTGTCTTCATCTTGAATAATATGCATATTCTGAATTGCAGAGTGTATAATCATTTATAATTTGAAAGAACACAAGATCATTAAAAACGTGTTGTTTGCGTCACTGACCAGTAAGACTTTGGTCCTCATGTACCCTACCAGTCAAAAGTTAGGACACACCTTCTCATTTAATGGTTGTTCTTTATTTTCGTGACTATTTACATTGTAGATTCTCACTAAAGGCATCAAAATTATGAATGAACACATATAGAATTATGTAGTAAATGAAAGATTGTGAAATAAGTCAAAACATGTTTTATGTTTTAGATTTTTCAAAATAGCCACCCTTGGCTTTGATTACTGATTTGCACACTCTTTGCATTCTCTCCATCATCTTCATGAGGTAGTCACCTGAAATGGTTTTCACCTCACAGGTGTGCCTTGTCAAGGTTCGTTTGTGGAGTTTCTTGCCTTCTTAATGGGATTGGGACCATCAGTTGTGTTGTACGGAAGTCAGGTTGGTACACAGTTGACTGCCTTTTTTAACTGCTGTTAGAATCCATATTATGGCAAGAACCAATCAGCTAAGTAAAGAGAAATGACATTTCATCACTACTTGCAGAACTGAAGGTCAGTCAGTCCAGAAAATTGCATGTATGTAAGTGCCATCTCAAAAACCATCAAGGGCTAGAAAGAAACTGGCTCACATGATAGATAGACAGACAGACAGACAGACAGATGGGGAGACAGATAGATAGATAGATAGATACTTTATGAGGACATGAGGACCGCTCCAGCAAAGGAAGACCAAGAGTGACCTCTGCTGCTGATGATAAGTTCATCCAAGTCACCAGTGAGCCTCAGAAATGGCAAGTAAACAGCACCTCAGATTAGAGCCCAGATAAGCTCCAGTAGCAGCCACATCTCTACATCAACTACTCAGAGGAGACTGTGCCAATCAGGCCTTTATGGTCAAATAGCTGCTAAGAAACAACTACTAAGGAAAGCAACAAGCAGAAGAGATGTGTTTGGGCCAAGAAACACAAGGAATGGACATTAGACCAGTGGAAACTGTGGCTTTGTGAGATGCAGAAAGGTGAACAGATGGTCTCTACATGGATGCTTCCCACCGTGAAGCATGGATAAGGATGTGTGATGATGTGGGGGTGCGTTGCTGGTGACACTGCTGGGGATTTATTTATAATTGAAGACACACTGAACCAACATGGCTATCACAGCATCCTGCAGCGACATGCCATCCCATCTGCTTTACATTTAGTTGGACCATCATTTCATTTTTAACAGGGCAACGACCACAAACACACCTCCAGGCTGTGTAAGGGCTATTTGACCAAGAAGAGAGTGATGGAGTGCTGCATCAGATGACCTGGCCTCTACAGTCACCTGAGCTAAACCCAATCCTGGTGGTTTGGGATGAGATGGACCACAGAGTGAAGACATGGCCAACAAGTTCTCAGCATCTCTAGGAACTCCTTCAAGACTGTTGGAAAACCATTTCAAGTGACTAACTCATGAAGCTCATGGAGAGAATGCGAAGAGTGTGCAAAGCAGTAATCAAAACAAATGGTGGCTATTCTAAAGAATCTAAACGATAAAACATGTTTTGACTTATTCAGACTTTTTTGTTTGCTACATCTATTCCATATGTGTTCATTCATAGTTCTGATGTTTTCACTGAGAATCTACAATGTAAATAGTTGTGAAAACAAAGAACAACCATTAAATGAGAAGGTGTGTCCAAACTGGTAAACTGGTAGTCTACACACCTTTGAGATTGAAAAGAAACGGAAACGGTGATGGTTCCCTGAAACCATGTTTCATTTGATGATGCCACCTTATGCATATCTGCCACAATCAGAATACTTCCTTCTCTGTTTACACAGTATATGCTTGTCATTGATCTGGTGTCTGCTGTCTACACATGTCAGGTAATGTATCTGTGTTAAAAAAAATTCCACTTTGATAAAGGACATGAAGTCCTTTAGGAGTTTCACAACTTCAGACACTGACGAGACAGCACGGTTAATATTATGTTCACCCCAAGGCTTATTCACTGTGTGCAATTATTACTGTAAAGGGAGGTATCTTTTTACAATGATTAAAGTGTTTGATATGATAAGGCACCAGTACACCAGCAGATCATACTGTATTCCCTACAGGCAGGGGTGTCGAACTCCGTTCCTGGAGGGCCACTATCCTGCATGTTTTAGATGTTTCCCTCTTCCAACACACCTGATTCAAATGATCAGGCTCGCTATCAGCCTTCTGTTGAGCTTGATGATAAGCTGATCATTTGAATCAGGTGTGTTGGAAGAGGGAAACATCTAAAAGATGCAGGATAGTGGCCCTCCAGGAACTGAGTTTGACACCCCTGCCCTACAGTGATTCTATAACCAATTTAAAATCTGCCAATGAAGTCACGTAAGTCACTGTTAATTACTCCAGTGTACAAGAAATAGCTAAGCAATACAAGCTTTTCATACTCTGTATATTTTTAGGTAATTACATTGATTGAAAATATGGCCTAAAATGTAATTACAATCAGAAAAACTATCAATAATAACATGATATAATGTTTGATTAGGACATGTTAACATAAAAAGAAAATGAAATGTCACCATGACTTGACATATAGAGGGTTTGAGAGTGAAATTAGTCTGCTGTTTCCTCTTTTGTAGATTTCTGTGGTTGTGGTTAGATGCAGCTGGTTTAGTGTAGATGTATAAGCATAGCTTCAAATAAATGCTGGTATTCCATGTCTGCTGGTGGTATTGTGGAAATCCTCTGTCCTCAACTGGACAGAAAAACAGCTTCTCAACTCATAAACAACATTATAATACATTAACGGAGCAAATAAATATTTCTAAATTTAAAAAAAACATCAAATGTTCTGTTATTAACTTTAACACACATTATAAGGATAATGAATACACTCAGTGTTTACAGCAGTTGTAGTGCGTACACAAATGTATTTTTATCACAAGGCTTCAACGAACTAATGGAAAATATGATCTAAAAATTGACAGTGTAATGTCAAGATAATAATATGACTTGTTGTGAACGCAAAAACAAACAAACAAATGTATTGTCATCATGAGTTGACAGTTTTTACATGATGGGAAGGGAAGTTTGGGATTTTGCACTTTTGTCTGTGGTGATCAATTACCAGAGAAACAAGTTGGACATGAAAACACTGTATGGTAGCTGCTCATCAGCAAAGAGACACAGCAAACTAGATGCAGAAAAAAGTCAAACTGCGATGTAAGATAGAGAACAAAATAGAGAGCGAACTCCAGACATTGGACAAAAGAAAACCATGTAAGCTCATAAACCTATTATATTAGTACCATTCATATCTTGCATGCACATTATAAGGATAAAGGATACACTATGTGTGTACAGCAGTTGAAAAGTGTACATACATATATTTTAAAACTAATTTCACATTATCTCTAAAGTAATGGACAGTTAAGATTCCTGGTTTTCGTACTTGCCATTTGATGAACACTGTGTCAGCTCTGTACAATGGCCTGGCTGTGCCTTATTATCATTCTGCTATAGGGGGAAAGAAACTTAATTAAAAAAAAAAATTATGAAAACTACAACCTCCAGACACAGCAGTGTTAGTTACAGTGAATGTTCTGAGTGCATCCTTAATTTCAGTCTAAGGTATGTTGAAGAAATTTCACTCTTGGTTCTGCAAAGTTTGCTGTAGTGGGGTGTTTATTGGTATTCCGGCATGGGAGACGCCAGTGTTTACAAACAGTGATGTCACAAAGTCACGTGATTACCGCGCTGATTGGCAAGAGGAACCAGAGGAACAATGGCTGATGATAACAATACGAACTATCCTTCCGTGAAATTGTCCGATTATGCTCAATCCTTATCACCTGAGGCCCGACAAATATACGTGAGTAAGCTGAGATATCAGGGAAACGGTAAAACCTTGCCAGATCCCTACAATTTGAAGACTGAGTGGGTTGACGATCCTTCATTGTGGCCGGACATTTCCTTCACCGACATTTATTTTTAATTGACTGACACCGCTGTTCAGCCACCCAAAATATATAATTATGAATTAAAATAATATATCTTCTGTTAATCTTCAACAAGATGTCAAAGAAACGTCAAGAAGTTGCTGTATTTTTTGTCTGCCGTATGGCTTCTATGTAACAGTAACAGACCCACAGCATTGGTGATCGAAAATAGGACAATTCTAAAAAACGATCGCTAGACGCATACAGAAACAAATATGGTTACAAATAGGAGGCTGCTGGCTTAAGGAGATGTTATTGAATATACTTCATTCGACTTTAGTACACTTTCATCGCCTAAAAAGCGATCGGTAACACATGACAACACTGAACCAAACCGAAAATGTAGAGATCGCTTCACGCGAAGGATGCGACACTAAATCAATATCTTTTGGTAAATAAGCTCAAAGTTGGACATACTAAACATGCTAAACTGTTGAATAGTTCACCTGAAGAAAAGTGGGAGCCACAAACACAATCTCTGCTGCTTACTGGGTACAATTTTTCCTGTTGATGGCCTATGAATTCCCAATCTTCTCTGTTCCAATTGTTCCAATTTCCTCCTGGCCCCCGGTCCTTCTCTCCTCTGTCATGGTGCCGTAATGCTGCGGTCGCTCGGCCAATCATGTCGCTCGCTTGTTCCGAATTCTTCTGTCGAGTTTTTGGCAACCAATGGGAGAGCCCCGATTGTTCCAATTTGGTCACATGATTTGGGATTTCCCTAACACCACCGCGGCAGTTCAAATCGGCCCGCTGACGCTACTTTACCCGTTTAAACTCATTTATTTCTCTCTTTTAAAGGAAATAACCGCGCAGAATCAAAGTTTATGACAGACAACAGTCAGAATGACTTTCCTGCTGTGTGTTTTTAACCCGCTGTGGTGAATTAATGGAGTAAAGATGCAAAATAATGTTAAAAATCGCAGTGGAGTTCATAAATTAATATTAATTGCAGTTTTATGAATGTGCCAATGTACAATAATATACATAGACACTGTATGTTTAAACCAGATGCATTAAAGCTGTTAAACACTTGAATTCAGCATCTGATTACATCTTAATGCACCACATGACATTAATATTATTGTTAATATTAATACTTACATCCTTTCTGATCAGGATCAGTTCATGTGCAGCTAAAAACCTGATCACTGATCAATATATCAGTCTTCTTCTGCTTTAATTAAATTGCTGGTGTCAAAAATATGCTGTGCTTTATAATTAGAACTGATTTTATGTGTATTATTATGAAGCACTTCAAGCAGATGTTCTGCTGGGTCCATCGGAACCAGCAGAACATCCAGAAATCACTGATCCATCCAGTAGTTGAATTCTTGTTGATACCACTGCATTCCTTCTGGTTGTGTCCCAGTATAAAGATCTCCATGAAGCTGCTGAACCTTCTGGATTAAAACCACCCTGTTGGCCTTTCAGTTCAGATGTTGAAGGCTGAAGACAGATTCTGATTTATGACAGTTTGTTGTTTGGTTCCTCTGTCTGACATGATCATGAATGAAAGAAAAACTCTGCATCTTTTAGCAGCTCAGTAAAACATGTTAACACAAAGGTCAGAGGTCAACCTGATCGTCAGGATCTATCAGTTGGATCCTGAGGTCTGAAGGCCAGCGTAGAACATGTTGGACAGGTCCCAGTTCTGGTTCCAGCAGGAATAAATTAAAAACACAGCATGAAATAGAAGAAAGAAGAAATAGAATAATAGAAGAAAGAAATGAATGAAATCAGAATCAACTCTACAGGCCCAGTTTCACACAAAAATGACAAATGTGACTCTGGTGAGTCTCAGCTCTGAGTGCAGTAATCAGAGAAATAAACTCAGAACTGCAAATAAAGGAGAAAAGAAAGAAAGTACAACAATATAAACACATAAACAGCAGCATTTACGGTGTCTGTGTAAAGCGGGTTACTGAGAGAGGAGTGGTACATTTAAAGTAGTATTATTGTACTGGTAGCAGTAGCAGTAAAAGTTAAAAATAAGTATTATAACTGAGGAGAAGGTGAGGACATCAGACTGTATAAATGTAAAAGTTAAATTCCTGACATGGAATAAGAGTTCTAGTAAAAGCTGATGTTCAATGAGAGGCAGATGGAGTCTAGAGGTTCTGGTTCTGGTTCTGCACAGTCTCCTGGAGGGAAACAGTCAGTTAATAGAGTAATAAATCAGAGTACATTTACATTGCTGCAGACACACAGAGGACATGTGCATTGCTGCACACACACAGAGGACATGTACATTGCTGCACACACACAGAGGACATGTGCATTACTGCACACACACAGAGGACATGTATGTTACTGCACACACACAGAGGACATGTACATTACTGCACACACACAGAGTACATGTGCATTGCTGCACAGTACATGTATATCAGTATATACAGAGTACATGTATGATTTTAATTTAGTTATAACAGTTTGTGCACAAAGCATCATGTACAGTGTAACAGCAAAGTGTTTTGAACGCGGCGCCGCCGCACGCACGTAACGGTACCGTTGCGCGCGTGTGATGGTACCTTACGCGTCGCCGCTTCGTTTCGTCGGTCCCGACTCGCCCGGGCCGGCCGAACCGGCCGCGCGGGATTCGGCCGTCGCCTGGGATCGCCGGAAAAGCGGTCCCCCCCGCCACGGCGCGCCGCTTTTCCCCCTTCCTCCCACCGAGAAGATTGCCCGCCATCCTGATGGCCTATGAATTCCCAATCTTCTCTGTTCCAATTGTTCCAATTTCCCTCCTGGCCCCCGGTCCTTCTCTCCTCTGTCATGGTGCCGTAATGCTGCGGTCGCTCGGCCAATCATGTCGCTCGCTTGTTCCGAATTCTTCTGTCGAGTTTTTGGCAACCAATGGGAGAGCCCCGATTGTTCCAATTTGGTCACATGATTTGGGATTTCCCTAACACCACCGCGGCAGTTCAAATCGGCCCGCTGACGCTACTTTACCCGTTTAAACTCATTTATTTCTCTCTTTTAAAGGAAATAACCGCGCAGAATCAAAGTTTATGACAGACAACAGTCAGAATGACTTTCCTGCTGTGTGTTTTTAACCCGCTGTGGTGAATTAATGGAGTAAAGATGCAAAAATAATGTTAAAAATCGCAGTGGAGTTCATAAATTAATATTAATTGCAGTTTTATGAATGTGCCAATGTACAATAATATACATAGACACTGTATTGTTTAAACCAGATGCATTAAAGCTGTTAAACACTTGAATTCAGCATCTGATTACATCTTAATGCACCACATGACATTAATATTATTGTTAATATTAATACTTACATCCTTTCTGATCAGGATCAGTTCATGTGCAGCTAAAAACCTGATCACTGATCAATATATCAGTCTTCTTCTGCTTTAATTAAATTGCTGGTGTCAAAAATATGCTGTGCTTTATAATTAGAACTGATTTTATGTGTATTTATTATGAAGCACTTCAAGCAGATGTTCTGCTGGGTCCATCGGAACCAGCAGAACATCCAGAAATCACTGATCCATCCAGTAGTTGAATTCTTGTTGATACCACTGCATTCCTTCTGGTTGTGTCCCAGTATAAAGATCTCCATGAAGCTGCTGGAACCTTCTGGATTAAAACCACCCTGTTGGCCTTTCAGTTCAGATGTTGAAGGCTGAAGACAGATTCTGATTTATGACAGTTGTTGTTTGGTTCCTCTGTCTGACATGATCATGAATGAAAGAAAACTCTGCATCTTTTAGCAGCTCAGTAAAACATGTTAACACAAAGGTCAGAGGTCAACCTGATCGTCAGGATCTATCAGTTGGATCCTGAGGTCTGAAGGCCAGCGTAGAACATGTTGGACAGGTCCCAGTTCTGGTTCCAGCAGGAATAAATTAAAAACACAGCATGAAATAGAAGAAAGAAGAAATAGAATAATAGAAGAAGAAATGAATGAAATCAGAATCAACTCTACAGGCCCAGTTTCACACAAAAATGACAAATGTGACTCTGGTGAGTCTCAGCTCTGAGTGCAGTAATCAGAGAAATAAACTCAGAACTGCAAATAAAGGAGAAAAGAAAGAAAGTACAACAATATAAACACATAAACAGCAGCATTTACGGTGTCTGTGTAAAGCGGGTTACTGAGAGAGGAGTGGTACATTTAAAGTAGTATTATTGTACTGGTAGCAGTAGCAGTAAAAGTTAAAAATAAGTATTATAACTGAGGAGAAGGTGAGGACATCAGACTGTATAAATGTAAAAGTTAAATTCCTGACATGGAATAAGAGTTCTAGTAAAAGCTGATGTTCAATGAGAGGCAGATGGAGTCTAGAGGTTCTGGTTCTGGTTCTGCACAGTCTCCTGGAGGGAAACAGTCAGTTAATAGAGTAATAAATCAGAGTACATTTACATTGCTGCAGACACACAGAGGACATGTGCATTGCTGCACACACACAGAGGACATGTACATTGCTGCACACACACAGAGGACATGTGCATTACTGCACACACACAGAGGACATGTATGTTACTGCACACACACAGAGGACATGTACATTACTGCACACACACAGAGTACATGTGCATTGCTGCACAGTACATGTATATCAGTATATACAGAGTACATGTATGATTTTAATTTAGTTATAACAGTTTGTGCACAAAGCATCATGTACAGTGTAACAGCAAAGTGTTTTGAACGCGGCGCCGCCGCACGCACGTAACGGTACCGTTGCGCGCGTGTGATGGTACCTTACGCGTCGCCGCTTCGTTTCGTCGGTCCCGACTCGCCCGGGCCGGCCGAACCGGCCGCGCGGGATTCGGCCGTCGCCTGGGATCGCCGGAAAAGCGGTCCCCCCCGCCACGGCGCGCCGCTTTTCCCCCTTCCTCCCACCGAGAAGATTGCCCGCCATCCTATGGCCTGAAGCCACCGCCATCTTCTCTCTCCTGACATCGATATTCGGTGAAATTTCAAGCCTGATCCCTTCTCGAAATGCTTCGTACAACCAACAACTACACACGCTATTACCATTGTGGTAAATACATGTGCAATTTCATTCATGAAAAACGATGACTTTACGTATTTGTTTCAAACCCGATACCGTTCTCGTAGCAAGCCGTTATGTAACTGCTGGTTCTTGCCAACCAGTAGCAGTCTTGTACCACGTGACCATAGCAAATGACGACACGCTGGCGTCTCCCATACGGTGGGCTTACCAACACAGAGCATGAGCCTGTGAAGGTAAGCCGACCCAGAGCATTTTCAGGGCACACATTTTATAGGAATGTCAGAAGATGGATCAAAGGGTAGGGAGGGGCTGTATGCAAATACAGAGGATAAGACAAAAGAGACATCTCAGAGAATGGATAAAAGGATTGGGAGGGGGTTGTAAATAAATGTAAAACAACGGAACAAAAGGGCAATTGGGTAACAGGAGGTAAGACGGAGGTATGGCAGAAAGGTGTGATAACAGGAGGTAAGAGGGGTATGGCAGACAGTATCAAAGAGTCTGGTGACATGTAACAGTAGTGACAATATGTGGGCTATTTCTCCATCAATCCACACTTTTTTTTTTTTTGCGAGTGTCTGTGTGTGTGTGTGTGTGTTTAATCAATTTCTATGTTATACAAATAATCAGGGTTCCCTTGTTGTACTGTTGAAATAGGCCGAATTTCTGTGGAGTACATAATGGTAGTGGTAGCTCTGGTGGTGAGTTATTTACAGAGACATTTAAAACAAAAAATCACAAGACTAATAGTGATAAAAATAATCAAACCAAGCAATATAAATTCAAAAACTGTGTAAGCCAGCAGTCCTATTTCCTTCTTAATCCGGTCAAATAATCCAGTAGAAACAGGTTGGTGTAATGTCCTTGTAATGTTGCTCAAGTGAAGACTTATTTCCTCTATGGTGACATTGTGATCAGGAATGAAAGTGCAACACTCGGCTCCAACGATGGCGCATGTTCCTCCTTGTGATGCCAATATGAAATCTAGTGCAGCCCGATTTTGTAATGTCATCATTCTCACAGCAGTCATTTCTTGTGACAACATGGCCATACCAGATGCGGTGGAGTTTGCAAGATCTTCTACAGCATGAGAAAGATCTCGGATTTGGTCAAGAGATGACATCACTCCATAGGTTGGAATGAGTGCACCAAAGAATCTTGTCCATTGTGTTTGTGTGTGTAGATAGATCTCTCTTAACAATGATGACCTCATCTGGCAATGTAAGGACTCTCATGGCTGGTATCACATGACCCAGACCACACATACCAGACCACGAATTTGGTAAAAATTCATAGGCCTTCATGCCACAAATCCAGTATAATCCTTTTGACAAAGGGAATGAGCAACTATTGGTTATTTTGGCAAGGTGTTTATATTGGTCAGTGGAATTAGTGTGGTCAATGGTATGTTGGTCTGATTGCACATCACCTTTGGATTTTACCATTGGTCTTTCTGACAATGGGTATACAGAGTCACACTTGGATGTGCCTACATGGATGGTCCCAGTGCCTTTGATGCACCACTGAAATGTCTTGGGAACCTTTGTAAGGGTGAGGGGCTCAAGAGAGCCGTCACAGGAATAACAAGTTGTGTCTTCTTGTTTGCAGAAAAGCTGTCTCGTTTGTGTTGCACTGGGACAGGTACAATGTCCATGTGCTGAGCTGAGGGATCGTAATAACTGGCACGTGTCACAAGGGGTTGCAGGCAAAGCCATCAGAGGAAGTCCTTCTTTTGTGCTGATGTCTGTAGTACATTCCTCTCAGTGTGTACTGCAGCCTCACGTTTGTGGTGTCTGTGATGTACTTCGTTTATGTGTGTGATATCTGAACCTGGAACTCCAGCATGCACATTGCTCCTGTGCTCTGGGTGTCCCATGTCTGCTTCTGGGACTCCGATGTCCTGCTCCCCTGTAGTTCTGTCTGCCGTAGGTGTCCTGCATCTACTTTTGGGACTCCGGTGTCCTGCGCTGCTCCACTGATGACAAAGCTCTATTGAAGGGTGAACTCAGCATTCTAGATCTCCACAGGTGACGAGGAAGAGGACCCCTGTGGTGATGAGCCCTCCTGCTGATCTCTGGTGGAGGTGGGGAAGCTGTCCTCTTGACGTCGTCTGTGGTCAGGTGTGTCCTTTCACACCATGACGCTGTGTTGGTGGTGACAAGGATGTTGTGTGGTTCAAACCAGCAGGAGTTCAGGATGTCTTCTGGTGGAACTCTCTGATGAGGTCCCACTCTTCTAGTTGTTTACTGTGCGGCAGTCTGTCACTGGAAAAAGACTGGACAACTTTTGCCTGGTTGGGATAGATCTTGGTGATATTGTCAGTGAGGCTGGATGCAACAGAGTTCTGTAAACAGTTTGTTATATTGTCTTTTTGGCTTGTCTTGTCATTTAAAAAAAAACAAAAACAAATAAAGAACAAATATATGACATGGTGAAAAATTCTTACAAAAATAAGAGTAAAATTAAAAACTACATTGTCTAAAATGTGGGGTCCACAATGCGGCCGACATTGCAGACACCAACTATTTACATATTTACATGGGGGACCGGGTGCAGTGCGCGGGGGTGTCCTGGCCTAGCCCATTCCGATTCAATGTTTGCCCTCCCGGCACCCTGGGTGGGCTCCGGAGATGGGGGGAGAGCGATCCTCGCCCTGACGCTCCGTCTGCCCGCCGGGGTGCCGGGGGTGTTTGGGGGGTGGGGGGTGGATGGGGGGGCGCTGGGGGACACGCACCTCCCTCCGCCTGGCAGGGTGGGGCCCCGTTGATCGCTCCTCTTAACTCACTTCACTAGCTTTGTACAATACACTTTGTAAATAGACACTTTGGGTGAGGGGTGGGGGGGTGGCTGGGTGAGGGGTGGTGGGGTTGCCTGGTGGGGGGTGGCTGGGTGGGGGGTGGGGAGTGGGGGGGTGGTTTGGTGGGGGGTGGTGGAGGGTGTTGGAGGTGGGCTGTGGGGGGACGGCATGGTGGGGGGTGGTATGGGTGGGTGGCGGGGGGTGGAGGGGGCGGGGGCTGGGGGCGGGGAGGGTCGGGTGGGGGGGGGGGGTGGGGGGTGGGGGGCAGGTGGTCGTGGAGGAGGTGGGGCTGTGGGCCGGTGGGGCGCCGTGGGGGTTTACTATGGCCTGTTCTGCTGCACGGGCCTTGGGGCTCTGGCTGTGTCGGGGGGGTTGCTCCGGGCTCCTGGGCTGGCTCTCCACTCGGTAGCTCCTGCGGGGGGGCGGTGTGGGCCTCCTTGGGCTGGGGGAGACAGTTCCGTCCTTTTGGTGGAGGTTTTCATGCATGCCCAACACGGTCTCACGGGGATTCGTGAAACTGTCACGTCAGTTTTTGTTTCGGTTTCGTGCGCACCAACACAATGTCGTCATGTTTTTCGTGTCGCTCACCACAAGCGAAACCCGCTGTGGTAATCACATCTGAAAGTGGTTTATACCGGCGGATTCATGACGATCTAAGCTGTCCATTGGCGTTTGCGGCCGCCGCCGCGGCCGCGGCCGCTGCTGCAGCCGGATGTCTGGCAGCTGCAATGGCGGCCGCGGCGGCGGCCGCAAACGCCGATGGACAGCTTAGATCGTCATGAATCCGCCGGTATAAACCACTTTCAGATGTGATTACCACAGCGGGTTTCGCTCGTGGTGAGCGGCACGAAAAACATGACGACATCGTGTTGGTGCGCATGAAACCGAAACAAAAACTGACGTGACAGTTTCACGAATCCCCGTGAGACCGGGCTGGCATGCCAGACCCACCACACCGGCATCTACCAAAACTCAATAGAGTTTGTTCCTCCGGTCGCTGAGTCAGTGGAGGCTGCTGGGCTAGTGTCTGTGGATCTCACCCTGCTTCATCTACCCTTCCTGTGGCCTCCTGACATCTTCATGATTGAGCCTGTTGGGATTCTGTTGTATCTGGTGTTTGTGAAGGGTCTTAGATTTGTAACTGGTTTCAAGGTGTGAATTAAAGAGCCCAAATAAATAGAATGCACCTTTTCTCTCAGAACACTGTCTATGCCTCACCTTTCTGTCTGTCCTGTGTTTGTTTTATGTTTCACTTGGGTGTGCACAGCCCTCAATGGCATAATGTAGGAAACAGCTTGAAATAAACATGATAGTTTAATTTGGCATGAGGGCAGGTGATGGTCACAGTCACAAATAAGAAAAAAAATTGCATGAAGCTTAAGCAATGACACCATGGGTGGTTGGTGTCATTTGTGAGCGGATATGCAGACAAAAAAAAAAAAAGGAAATGCCTCCAACCCCCACAGCTTCTAGTTTCCTTTGATGATCTCAGGTCAGTGAGATTTTCACTCTATAGAACAATGAAGTTCTTTATTTATCTTTGCCAATTGAAATAGTAGACCTTAAATCATAATTGTTTCAATTTGGTCGCAGTCCTAGCATCTTTAGAGATTGTGCTGTGGAGATTGTTGGTTTTCCTCTGACTGTTTAATGGAGGTGCCATAGGCAGGGTTTTGGTTCAGTTTTGGTAAATTTTCGTGGGCAGTTTCATACCCATTCATTTGGACTACCACAATAAGTGCAGTTCTCAAAGCCTTTGTTTAAGAAGGGTGAAGTGTGGCTTTGTCTGTGGTGTGAGATCTCAGCCTTGGCCTCACTTCCTCCTCTGAAGGCTCCTTTGCCACTTTGTCCTCAGCTTTGGTCTACCTGTGTAGTGAGAGACTCAGACAAACATTATCATCTTAATTCACATGTTACATGTTGTCTTCAATAACAGAACAGTGAAAATATTAAATGCCATCTAACATTAGGCAAGCACCAATATAATAAAAAACTTGCAAAACCATAAATAAGATTCATTTGATCATTTAAGTAAAAAAAAATTTTTAATTCAATCATTTCAGATTACCATAGCTCTTTCAGAAGACTTGTCATTGCTCTGCATTGTGTTGTGTAGTTGAAATTGTGATAGTTTTACTCTGTGTTTTGGTATTTGCTCTTTTGTGCACAAACAATTTTAATTCTTATTTTCTTTTATTCTATTTATTTAGCAGTAGAGATTTTTTTTTTTAGTTCTTTCATCCTTTAGCATTATGACAACTTTTCTGTCTTTTCTCCACCAATTTGTTTCATGTTGCTTGCTTCTTTTCTTTCTTTTATTTTCATTTTCATTTTTTTAAACATTCCTTTACATTTTTAATTTTTTTTTAAAAAAATAGTTTTTCTAATTTTCATGCATGTACTTATAGGACCAGTAAATCCATTCGCTGTCATTCTGCAAAAAATCTCTCATGTTCACTTTGTAAAATCCCTTCCTAAATTCTTTCAAACACACTTACTTTATCCACACAATTCACTTTCACAGTTCCTTCAGTCAACATCCTACTAAGAAATACAAGTCATTCCTTGGTGTGAGGAGAGCTAGTCAAATCCTAACAGGAACACACAAGTAATTTCTAGTACTGGGAGAGCTAGTCATCCCTGGGAGAGCAAATCAAATCCCTATTTCTCATCTGGTCCTACGCTGGCTTACTCTTTTAATTCACAGGCCCACTCTTATTTTCTCTTTGGCCATTCTCTGTTCCTTTAACTCTTTGGGCCATCTCTATATGTCTTCTTTTCTCTTTGGCCATTCTCTATTCCTTTAATTCTTTGGGCCACATTTCTACTTATCAATTCTACTTAAGTCAACAAAACCATAATTCTTGTCCATATTCATCACAGGACCAGTAAACACTTTCTCTATCCCTCTGCTAAACTCACTACCACGTTCCCTCTAAACACAAAATCCCTTCTAAGAAACCATAAACACGCACTTACTTTTTTTTCCTTCATCCACTTTCCTACTTCCTTCAATCAACATCCTACTTAGAATATACAAGCTATTCCCTTTGGTGTAAGGAGAGCGAGTCATATCCTTACAAGACTAACAGTAATTCTAAGTATTGGGAGAGCTAGTCATCCCTGGGAGAGCGAATCTTATCCCTACTTCTACCTGGTCCTGCACTGGCCTACTCTTATTCTTCTATTTAAGGCCTATTCTTCTCTTTTCCTTAAAAACAAATAACACAAACAAACAAAGAAACTAACAAATGTTTAACCTCCCCATTTTCACAACCACTTACACCAAACTTACTTCAAAATATGGATGGCGTCAACTTCTTTGGGACTACAGTTCCACAGACCTCCAACAACACACAGTGACAATAATTGGGTTTTCAAAAGGATCCCTTACCTCAATACAATTTGGAATGATGAGCCACTGGTGTGTCCTTGGTCTGGGCAAAGAGTCTCCTCTGAAGTATATTGCCATCCGGGTCACGGCACCATACTGTTGAAGAAATTTCACTCTTGGTTCTGCAAAGTTTGCTGTAGTGGGGTGTTTATTGGTATTTCGGCATACGGTGGGCTTACCAACACAGAGCATGAGCCTGTGAAGGTAAGTCGACCCAGAGCATTTTCAGGGCACACATTTTATAGGAATGTCAGAAGATGGATCAAAGGGTAGGGAGGGGCTGTATGCAAATACAGATTATAAGACAAAAGAGACATCTCAGAGAATGGATAAAAGGATTGGGAGGGGGTTGTAAATAAATGTAAAACAACAGAACAAAAGGGCAATTGGGTAACAGGAGGTAAGACGGGGGGTATGGCAGAAAGGTGTGATAACAGGAGGTAAGAGGGGTAAGAGGGGTATGGCAGACAGTATCAAAGAATGAGTCTGGTGACATGTAACAGTAGTGACAATATGTGGGCTATTTCTCCATCAGGTACACTGGGTCATATAGGTTGACTGATTTTTAATGGAATATCTACATAGAGGTACAGAGGCCCATTTCCATCAACCATTGCTCCTGTGTTTAATGCTACATTGTGTTACCTGATGATGTTGAGAGGCTAATTGATGTTTAGAAAACCCTTGTGCAATTATGGTAGCACATGATTACAAGTGTGAGGTTTCATGGAAAACATGAAATTGTCTGGGTGACTCCAAACCTTTGAATGGTAGTGTATATAGCCCATTTCAACCTGTGCGAAGTTCTACAAAATGCTTCACATAAACACACTCCCACAGACCAGTAGTGGTGACAGTGTAGGGTTTAGATCACCAGCCTTTCAATCACTCACTACAGCTGTAGTGTGATTCCTTACTCTTCCCACTACTGAGAAAGGCCAGCTGCACAGTATGACGCAAAGTTTAGAGTATTAGTTTATTAAAACTAAAACAGCAAACAAGTGTATCATCCCACTAAGCAAATGGTAAATATGTGACAAGTCTCTGACCTGCGCTCCTGAAACAGAAACAAGACAGCAAAAGGGCATCTCACTGTCAAACTGCCATAATGTACAATTAACACTATTGGGTCATTCCATGTGGTTTCACCAGATAGTGGTTGCCACACCATCTTCAAATTAGTCCTAAATTTGCATGCCATTAGATAGTCACAAAAGTACTTTCTATGCAAAATTGTAGGCCTGTAGCTCAAATAGTTTCTGAGTTGTGGGGGTCTAAAATTTTCAGAATTTGGGCTGTAAAAAGCCTCCCCAGCGTTTTTTGCATCTTTAAGTGGTTATTTCTCAGCCTCTAGACATACCAGAGAGCTGTAAGTTAGTAGACAAGGCCTCTGCATGTAGCTAGTGCCCCACAAAATCCTCAGGTGTTTCCCTACACTCTGCAGGCTGTGGGGGTTTACTAAAAATGCTAAAAATTAAGAGATACCTACTCACGAGTGGAGTTTGGGACCTTAAAAGTACTAGAAATACTGCACAGAAGTGTTATAACACCCCTGGGTTCCATTCTACACAAACTTGTGTGCTAACTTAGCAAACTGGAGCTTTCTGGGTACCTCAGTTTGGAAAATATGAACTTCCAAAGTTGGACGAGATTTTTAATTGGCTATTTTGGGTGGCAAAAATCTCAGTGTGGGACAGGTAACAATCTAATCGATTGTTACTTGCGCACTTCCGGACATCCTGTAAAAATTTGGTGAAAATCCGTCCATGACTTTTTGAGTTATGCTGTTAACAGACAAACAGACACACACACACACACACACACACACACACACACAGACAAACAAACTCCGGTGATTACATAACCTCCTGGCGGAGATAATAATGGAAAACAGGAAAAACAGGATTCCTACAAGCTTTGTACAACACCTCGGTAGTCAAAAATAAATGATCAAATACAATACCAGTCAAAAGTTTGGAAACACTTTCTCATTCCATGCTTTTTATTTATTTATGTTATTTTCATAGCTTTGTGCCATTAAAACTGAGTTGGACTTAATTGTTTCTGGCCTAAATGAACAGAAAAGTGGACTGTCCCTTCTGTCTGATGTTTTTATTAGGGTCCGAGCACCGACGGTGCCGAGGACAGGCAGTGCAAAGGCACGGACTGTCCAAGGCACCGCGGTACCTAGGACCCTATTGAAACCTTAGGGTTTTTAGGGTCCAAGCACTGAGGGTGCTGAGGACAGGCGGTGCAAGGGCACCGACTGTCCAAGGTACCAGCGGTGCCGAGGACTCTATTGAAACCCTAGGGTTTATTATTATTATTATTACCTCCGCCAGGAGGTTATGTGATCACCGGAGTTTGTTTGTCTGTCCGTCTGTGTGTGTGTGTGTGTGTGTGTGTGTGTGTGTCTGTCTGTCTGTCTGTCTGTCTGTCTGTTAACAGCATAACTCAAAAAGTCATGGATGGATTTTCACCAAATTTTTACAGGATGTCCGGAAGAGCACAAGTAACAATCAATTAGATTTTGGAGGTGATCCGGATCACTGTCTGGATCCAGGATTTTTTGAAGGTCGGAGGACAATTGAGAGATGGCCTGGCGGGCATCTCTCAATTGGACAGACAGAGGTCGCTGCAACGATCCCGGGCGACGGCCGAACCCCTCGCGGCAGGTTCGGGCTTCCCGGGCGAGTCGGGACCGACGAAACAAAGCGGCTGCGACGCGTACGGTACCCTCACACGCGCGCGCAACGGTACGTGCGTGCGGCGGCGCCGCGTGCAAAACATTGTGCTGTTACACTGTACATGCATGTTATGCTTTCTGCACAAACTGTTGAAACTCAATACAATCCGTCCATGACTTTTTGAGTTATGCTGTTAACAGACAGACAGACAGACAGATGGCCTGGCGGAGGTCTGCACTCTCAGAGTGCTTTTCTAGTTATTATTACTATTATTATTAAACTTTCTAGGTCTGCCGGGGAAATTGCATTTTTGGTGGCCTTATCATACCCCAACGAGCATCAAATTTGGCATGCACATTAGGACTGGTGAAAAATTTGATATCTTATGGGAGTTGCGCATGTGTGTGGAAAAATGGCTCCATAGCGCCCCCTGCAAAATTGAAAAAAGTGGTTATTAGGTCAACTGCCAGGTCATTTCATCTACAGCTACAATATTTGGCAGTCATGTGCACCACATGAGGACACACGAAAAAGTCAATCACGACCATGCTGTAAACCCAACAGGAAGTCGGCCATCTTAAATTACTTCCAAATATTTCCAGATTAATAACTCATCGGGGGTACGTCCGACAAACCTAAAATTTGGCCAGCATATGCAACAGACGTTCACGATGAAAAGTTATCAAAACATTCTGCAAAAATGAAAGGGCGTGGTCATGGCGACTCCGCAAAATATTGATCCTTTGCCATAAAACAGGAAGTGGTGTCTAACTCTGCTGAACATGCTTCAATCTACCTGAAATTTTACATGTATGATCAGAGTCCCACCCTGATGACATCTGTGTGGTTATATACATTGACAGTCATAGCGCCACCTTGTGGTATCACGAAATACACATTTTTTTACACTTTGATGTACTATTCACAGCTGGATGATCAGATTCACCTCAAATTTGGTGATATAAGCCTAAACACGTTCATGATGATTCCCAGAGAAGATGGTGACTCAAGGTCAAAAGGCATGTCTATGGCGGCGCGGTGAATTTCGATTTTTCGCCATGAAAATTGAATTCTTTATATCTCAGCTGAAAATAGTTCAATCTGGACCAAATTTTATGTGATGGACACCAGTCCAGGTCTGAACTTATCCACAATCATAAATGTCAACATTCTCATAGCGCCACCCATTGGCAATAAGAAGTATTTCTCATTACATTTGCACCTACCATTGCCCGATACTTTGTCAAATCATTCTGGAAACTGGACAGCTGAGTGTTCAGGCCTTGACGATGCCACAATGTGAAGATTTTGACAATTTATAAAATGCTGTTCCCGTGGCAGCGAATTGTTGACATAACAAACAAAGTACTTTTCACAGGTTAAAAATCAACAAGTTCTCCAATTCATACGGCTGCATCGGTCGTTTGCACCGTGCACCGGAATACGACCTATGCGGTCGTATGAACGTTTGCGCCCCTACGGGGAAAACGAACGCATTACAGCATTTAATTCGCGAAACGGCTTTTCCGTCGCAAAACGGCTTTTTTCTCACTTTCCCAACACGTCTTTAGGGTTATGGTTAAGGTTAGGGTTAGGGATAGGGACAGGGATAGTGTTAGATAAAAGTTTGTTCATGATGACGTTTCATCTGCGACTCCAGAGTGTCGATATTTACTCAACCGCTAGAGGTCGCATACGTCAAAACGTAACACTGAGTCGTAATACGGGCGTGTACAGACGACCTATGTGGTCGTTTTTGGTTTGAGGACAGGCTCTTAAAAATGCTCAAACGCTCACCAAAATTGGCACACATATCTAGACTCTCGGACCATTTGATGTTTTAGGGGTATTTCACCTGACTGTGGCAAAATGGCTCCATTGCGCCACCCGGAAAATTTCAAACATTTACTACGACCAGTACAAATAACCTACAGGCATGACATTTGGTAGGTATATGTAACTCATCAAGACACACAAAAATGTAATTCACATGCATTCTCAAAAACCAACAGGAAGTCGGCTATTTTGAACTATGTGTCATATTTTTGACGATTTTGGGTCATTTTTACACATTTTCAAAAGCTATATACTCAAACAAGGTAACACTGAGAGAGCTGAAATTTGGCGAGAATATACAGCAGGCATGGGTGATGAAAACTTATCAAAATGTTCCACAAAAGTCCAAGGGTGTGGAAATGGCGATCCCTGGATTTTGACAATTCGCCATGAAACAGGAAATGCTGTGTAACTGTCCTGAACGTGCTCCAATCTGCATCAAATTTTACATGTATGATCACAGTGACGCCCTGATCAGATCCAGATGCTGATATACAGACAGAGTCATAGCACCACCAGATGGATGGAAGGAAATGCTCTATAACTTGCCTGTATATGCTTCGATCTTCCTGAAACTTTACACGTGTGATCACTATGGGTGTAACGGTACACTAAAATGTAATTTCGGTTCAGTTCAGTTTCCTTGAGTATTCGGCTAGGTTAATTCTCGGTACAAAAAAGGCTGAAAAAGATAAATTGTTTTTATTTTAAAGAATGAAAACAATAGAACTTGAAAATAAATAAAAGCGACCCATCTGAGTGATTTTTCCATTAAATAAGAGTGTTTATAAGTAAAAATATTTATCAAAAACATTACTACAACAAATTAAAAGTCTTAAAACAATTATAAATAACTTAAAACTGTAAACTTTGAACTCTTAGCAGCAACAGCTTAGTTATGACAAAAGTAACTATTCAAGCTTCAAGTTTTTTCCCAGAAAGGTCAACTTATCCACATTTTCTGCAGAAAGCACAGATCTGGTTGCTGTGACAATATCTCCAGCAGTGGAGAAAACCCGCTTTGCTAGTTTTGCTATGTGTGGGTATGTGACCTCATTGTCTTTCCACCAAAGAAGAGGATCAGCTTCAAGAGAGAGAAATCTGACTCCTGAACCGGAGGAGGCGGTGAGCGGCGGGATGTTGGCGTCCTGAAGCTGCACTCCGAAGGGTCTGCAGGCCTGTAGAATGTGAACAAACATAACTGCTGAAACTGGCAAATGGAGGTGAGAACTGTGTGTCCCTGTGATGTGATCGTTTGACAATGGGAAGAGGAAGGCACAAAAGAACAATGGAAAGTCAAAGGAAGCAAGTGGCGTCAGATGCTACTCGTAGCCTAGCCTCGGCTACCACGCTGATGGCGGCTAACGCATCCTCGCTAACAACAGCGAACAACCATGGACAGGCAAGTGAGCCCGTACTTCATGATAATATGCATGGCTATATTGACCACTATGAGACTGTGCACCATAACTCCGGAGATTATCCTCCCTTACCACTTTCCTCGGAGGGTTCCTCCTCACCTGATGCTATTATGCCGGCTGCTAAGCTAACACGTATGGGGGAAGCCTGGGGTATTGAAGGTGCTACCACGACTATTTTAAAGGAGTTCTCTGCTTTCACGGACAATATTAATAAAAGGTTGGATACTTTGCAGGGCATGATGAAATGTAACTCAATTGAAATCGCAGACATTAAACGCGAAATGAAAGAAAATACTAAAGAAATCATAGCCATTAAAAATGAGTTCAAGGCTGTTCATGATGACGTGATGGCAGTGAGAAATCAAGTTAAAGAACAATCAGAACAAAGAGTAAAAGACAATGAAAAGCTCACGGCCATGGGTCTCAGAGTAACACGCCTGGAGGATTACTCACGACGTCAGAATCTGAAGGTGTACGGGATCGAGGAGAAGGAGCAGGAGAATTTGCGGGAGGTGACCACTCGTCTCTGCCAGGAGTTGCTGCCGGAGGCCAGGGACCAGTTCGCGGGGGCAATCGACGTGGCCCACCGCCTTGGCCCGAGGAAGTCCGGCAGCACACAATCTAGAGGAGTCATTATGCGATTCCTCTACCGTCACGACAGAGATCGAATTTGGGAGGCCTCCAAAAATTCTGTCCTGCTGAGGAACAGACACTTGAAGTTTGCTCAAGACTGGTCGCCAGAAGTTCGGGAGAGAAGACGTCAGCTCTACCCCATGGTGGCCAGGGCAAAGGACGAGGGCCGCACTGCCTATTTGGTTGCTGGACGGGCATTCGTCGATGGAAAAGAAATTTTCCCTTCTTGACAATCTCCTACACTTTTGTGGGTAACTATATGGTTAAAGATAATATGATATCGTTTTTGTTAGTTATAAATGTGCATGAGTTGGACTTTGATCATAGCTTTGCTGTTTAACTTTTGAAAATGTGTTTCATGTAGGGACTTCCTGATATTTAATTAAGCTGCCTTGGGTTATGAAATGTCTTTTCTTTTTTTTTCCTTTTGTTTGCTCTTTGAGATATTGGATAGGAAAAGGCTTGCAGCTCATAGTCTCTTATGCTCTTTAGTTTAGCGTATATAGAGACTTGTTTTTCACCAGTGTAACACCAGGTGGGGCTGGTGTAACACTTTCTTAGATTTAATTCTTTGTCCGTTTTTTTTTTTTTTTTTTTTTTTGTGTGGTTTGTTAAATGTCTTTGTCTATTATTTCTGTAAATGCGAGAGGGTTAAGAAATGCAATTAAACGCAAAGCTTTTTTTTAATATTGCAGACAGTACAACACAGATTTCTGTTTTATTCAGGAGTCTCACTCTGTGGAGCTTGATGGCAGCTTCTGGAGATCCCAATGGGGAGGTGACTTATGGTTCGCTCATGGTACAGAACGTTCAGGAGGGGTGGGCATTCTGAAAAATCGTTTCAATGGTAAGATTTTACATTCAGACCTAGATAAGGGCGGCCATTACATTACTTTAGTATTGGAAAAAGATCATATTATCTTTATTATTGTTAATGTGTATGGCTTTAACAATCTGAATGAGAACAAAAACTTGTTTACTACAATAGAGAAGCGTATGTCGTTCTGGTTGAATAAATACCCTACAAGCTTTATCATTCTGGGAGGAGATTTTAATGTGGTATTAAGTAATGAGCTGGATCGTATCCCCCCTAAAAAGCCAGATTCATCAAGTAACTTTGTTAAATTTCTTGCTCAAAAATTTGATTTAATTGACTCGTGGAGGGAGGGTCACCTATCTCTGAAGGCATTTACCTGGTCGAACAAAACGTTAACAAGACAGTCACGTATTGATTTTTGGTTGACCTCTAAAACTTTAAAAAATGTTACCTCAGATATTTTCCCTGCCCCATTGACGGACCACAAAACCATTAGTCTCCATATTTCAACTGGAGCAAACTCTCCTAAACCATCATACTGGAAGCTTAATAGCTCAATTTTAGAGGAGAATGAAGTGGCTAATACTATTTTGGAATTAATAAGCGAGTACTGGACAAAAGCAACGGAGCAAAAAAGATTTAATATTAACTGGGAACTTTTCAAATTTGCGTCAGCAAAATACTTACGGAAATTTAGTAGTGATGTAGCAAAGAAAAAAAGGAAAGCCGAAAATGATATAATTCTAAGAACTACAACCTTATTATCAAAATCTATCAGTGATATCACTGAATCTGAAAAAACTGAACTTAATGACCTTCAACAAAAATTGGATGAAATTTACAAGAACAGAGCTGAAGGAGCTTATGTAAGATCACGTAGACAGTGGCTTGAAGAAGGAGAGCAAAATTCTGCTTACTTTTTTAGGCTGGAAAGACAGCAGGGTAATAAAAATACTATAAATAAACTTAATATCAATGGATCTGTTATGGACAATCCAGCAAAGTTAGCGGAATATTGCTCCCAATTCTATAGTAGTCTTTACTCCTCAACATTCTGCCAGCAAACTGCCTACACTTTTTTTCAATCATTTCCAGCACCTGAGCAGCTTTCACAAGTGGATAAAGAACTCTGTGATAAAAATATTACTTTGAAAGAAGTTGAAGATGCTATTAATCTATTAAAACTAAATAAATCCCCAGGTAATGATGGGTTAACTTCTGAATTTTATAAGAGATTTTCAGCTAGTCTATGTCCCTTTCTTTTGAAAGTGTTCGAAGAGTCTATAGATAGAGAATCACTGCCTGCCACGCTCACTCAAGGCCTCATAACTTTAATACCAAAGGCTAAAAAAGACCCATTATTTCTGGATAATTGGCGTCCTATCTCTTTACTTAATAATGATTATAAAATTATGGCATCAATATTTGCGTCTCGAGTTAAAATAGTGTTACCAAAAATTATAGACGAATGTCAGTCGGGCTTCATGCGTGATAGGCATATTTCAAATAATATTAGGTTAGTTTTCGATATTCTTGATTACAGTGACTTAGTCCAGGATCAGAGTCTGATTCTCTTCCTTGACTTCTATAAAGCGTTTGATTCACTTGAACATGGATTTATGCTCTCTGCGATCGAAAAGTATGGTTTTGGCGGGTTCTTTCAGAGTGCGTTGCGCACCTTGTACTCGAATGCCAATAGCTCCATTAAATTGAGCCACGGCACCACACCAAGGTTCCCCTTAAATCGAGGTGTCCGTCAAGGGTGCCCTTTGTCCCCCTATATTTTCCTTATAGCTGTACAATTTCTTAACTTGCAGGTTAAAAACAGCTCTCTTAAGGGTGTGTCCATTGCAAAGAATGAAATAAAAATTAGCCAACTGGCAGATGACACGGTTTTGTTTTTGAAAGATGATTCGCAGGTCCCTGTTGCAATAAATGTGATACAGTCCTTCTCCAAGGCTTCAGGGCTCAAATTAAATGTTAATAAATGTGTGCTTTTGCCCGTGAAAAATTGCTTCAGAAACTTAATTTGTGATATCCCAGTTAAGGACTCTGTCGTTTACTTGGGCGTCACTATAACCAAAGATTTGTCTAAGCGAAATAATGAAAACTTTGCACCAATGATTGAAAAGACTCAAGTTGTTTTTAATCGTTGGTTGCAGAGGGACCTGTCTCTTGCGGGCAGAGTACTGCTGTCCAAAGCAGAGGGTCTATCGCGTTTGACGTATGCTGCTCAGGTTCTGGACGTGGAGCCCTCCGTGTGCAAGAAAGTAGATCAGGTTTTGACCAATTTTGTATGGAAAAATAAGACCCACTATGTTAAAAAGTCTGTGGTTCTGAATCCCCTTGATAAAGGGGGTCTGGGGCTAATTGATTTTGCTTCTCTTAATAATACTTTTAAAATTAATTGGATTAGGCAACATCTCGCAAACCCTACTTCTATTTGGAATTTTATTCCACATTTTGTTTTCTCTCAAATCGGTGGTTTGAAACTTATTCTGCTGTGCAGTTATAGTATTCAGAAAATTCCAATTAAACTCTCATCATTTCATAAACAAGTACTGCTCTCGTGGACGCTGATTTTCAAACATAACTTTTCTCCACACAAAAGTTACATATGGAATAATCAGCATATTGTGTTCAAAAACAAGTCGCTATACTTAGAAAACTGGTGTGGTAATGGTATTTTATTGATTAGCCAGCTCTTCAATGAAAGTGGTCTTCTCTATAGTTACAGTGAATTTTTGGAAAGGTATAAAGTACCAGTGCCACCCCGGGAATATGCTATTGTTTTTGATGCAATACTGTCTGGTCTACGGATGCTCTGCAAATGCTCTAACTTTAAACCTCCGGTTGTAGTGTCCCCCTGTGACCCAACTAAAACACATGTTGGAAAAATTTGTTTCTCCATGTTAAGTAGTGGTAGAAATGGCAGAATTCGAGCCCTGTTTCAGGAGAACATAACATCTGTTCCAGCTGCAATTGCACACTGGGCTAAATCCGTACCAGATGTTCAATGGAAATACACTTGGACCCTACCACAACGTTTTTTCTCTCACAAATAAAGTTAAAGAAATATCATATAGAATATTACATCGATTTTACTCAGTGAAACACTTCTTAGTGAGATTTAAAAAAGACATAGATACCATGTGCGCTTTCTGCAGAGGCTCACCTGAAACTCTGGCTCACCTTTTTTGGTCGTGTCCAGCTACCAAGCGGTTCTGGAATGATGTTAATATCTTGATTACATCAAAAGTCAGTGCCTCATTCTCCCTTTACTTTAAATATATTCTTTTTGGTTTCCAAACTGATAAAATGTCCCAGAGGGGGCCCTTTATCATTAATCTCCTCATTCTCCTTGCAAAATTTCATATTCACAAGATGAAATATGCCAACTCTACCCCTAGTTTTGTAGTATTTAAAAAGGAACTTGAACATTATTTGGCCATCATTAAATTATGTAATCATAAGAAGGCTGTGAAAACATTAACCATCTGTAACAGTCTGAAGCTGCTATGAAAAAAGTGGGGAACCCCACGCTTGACCCTGTACTGGCCACTCCCATCCGCTAGCGGCCGGGGTTGGCCAGTTGGGGGTCGAGGTGTTTGGCTCGCTTTACACAGGGTATATGTATATTGGTGTATACCATGTATATATATGAATGAAGACTGGAATATTGGCTGTCTTTGTGCATAGGTCGTTGCGTTACATCATGTGCTGTCTGTAATTGTTGTAGAGTTAGTGTGTATTGTCTTTTTCTTTTTTTTTTTTTTTTCCTTCTCTTTTTTTTTTCTCTTCTCTCTTTTTTTTCCTTTACTTAACCCCTCGCAATTTTAATCTAGCAATGCTGTATATCTGCTGTCAACTATCAGGCAGAAATTGTCTAGAAACTTTTTAGAAAGTCTTGATGAACCTGCTGTTAAATCATGTTTGAAGCTGTTAAGCATTGTAAATGTTCTCTGGAAAAAAAATAAATAAATAAATAAAATAAAAAAATCCCTCAGCGTGTAAAACACCAAGACAGAGATCCTGTACACAGACAGCTTTGGAAATAATCCTTAGAACATCTGTTGGTTTAGTTGCAGAGCCTGCACAGCAGGCCTTGAAGTTGAATTTCATCACTGTGGTTCTAAAAAAGAAAAACTTTATTTATATAGCACCTTAAGAACAGCAATCACAAGGTGCTTTGACAGTCACAACATGCAAATACAGACACAATCAAGCAGGACATAAAAGGACAAGACAGAGCAGTCAGTTAAAATAAATAGTAAAAATAGAGAAGAAAAGAAAAAAGAAAAGAAAAAAAAGAAAAAAAAAATCAGCTTCAAGAGAGAGGCACCCTGTTGCTCTGTATTTACTGACCTCTTCTTGGACCTGTTCCAAAAGAGTTGGTTTTCTACTTCCCACCTGTGTCTGGAAACGTTCACCAAAGAGTTCAGTCATTACAGACTTCTTAGCTGGAGGTGATCTGGTGGATGATGTCCCTGGAGATGATGAAGATGCAGCTGCTACCTCTGTGACATCAGCAGTCTGCAAAATAAAAGTCATGTTTAGGGCTAAATAAATAATATCATTTAAAAATAAAAAAGGTCATAGATCATAATACAATACCTCTTCTTCTGTGGCTGTCATCAATTCCGCCGTGAGGTTGCTGAATATCTCTTGTCTCTCCTCATCTTCAATATGAGGCAAGGCTTTAAATCTGGGGTATAGGGCTGTGCATTTGTGCAAAAAGTCATAGCACACAGAGTATCTTTCCTGCAGGTTTTTTGTGATGGCTTGCTTGACTTCCCTCACTGTAGGACTGTCCTCTTGTTTTGGTGCCATCGAATGCAGAACAGTAGTTTTCAGGGGGATGATCATGGACACAGAAGCTCTTCTTTCAGTGCTCATTAGGGTTGTGACTGTTTTTAGAGGTTTAAGTACTTCAATCACTGCCTCAGCCAAAACCACTTCTTCATCATTTAATGCGTAGACGTCTTTGCTTTTTAGAGCTTTTTCAGACAGTGATGAATATATTGGGACTTGCTGTTCAAGATATCGTTCAAGCATGTCATAGCTTGAGTTCCAGCGCGTTGGGACATCTTGAATGAGGGCATGCTTTGGAATATTGAGCATTTCTTGTTTACTCTCCAGGATGTGGGCAGCTGTGGTGCTTTTGTGAAAAAATGTCACAATCTTTCGAACTTTGCCCAGAAGTCTGGATATCTGGTTGATGCCTGTTGCTTTTTGAGAGGCTAAACTAATGGTGTGTGCAAAACAACCAATCTGAGGGCCCAGTCCTGCTTCTTTTACAGCATTGACAATGTTTTTGGCATTGTCTGTGGTTACAGGAATTGTGCTCCCAGGTCTCTCCAGCTTCCATTCATCCACAGCCTCCTTAAGGTGCTCTGCAAGATTTGTGCTAGTGTGCTGTTCATAAACGGGTCTTGTCTGCAAAACATGACTCCTCATCTCCCATTGTGGTGAAATGTAGTGCACAGTGACAGTTAAGTAACTTTCTATTGCTCGTGAAGTCCAACAATCTGTTGTAAGTGAAATGGCGGACACATGCTATAGCTTGTTAACAACCTCACTTTTAACCTTTTCATAAAGTCCTGGCACTACTTTCTGACTAAAGTAAGGATGTGACGGTATTTCGTAGCGAGGTTCAAGAACTTTCATCATATACTTAAAGCCAGCGTGCTCAACTATTGAATAAGGATGTAGTCCCGTGGCAATAAAAACTCCAATGCCATGTGTTATTGCTTTGGCCCCGTCAGAGTTGCGTGTTAGAGGTTGTTTAAAAGCACATGTTATCGGTGTTTGCACCGAGCTGGTTTTCTTTCTTGTTGATGTAACATTTACTGTCGGGTGATGCCGTTTTAAGTGCATTAACATATTAGACGTGTTTCCTGTAGCATACCCGATCTCCATGGAACAGTGCCGACACACAACTTTGGTTTTACCCACTTGTCTTTGTCCACTGGTAACTGTAAAAGGAAAACCAAAATGTTCCCAAACAGGAGAGCGTAGTGAGCTGGGAGGGTCTTCCAGCTCAGGTTTGTCGCTGGCATTGGCCATGATGCCATTTAACACGCCTGCTAGCAACGCCTCCACTTCTTAAAGAAGTGGAAGAAGTGGTGTCCGACCAAGAAGCGGTGTCCGACACTCTAAAGCGTCCGTGTGAAAACACGTTAAGGACTTTAGTTCCCGACGGAGCACTTAGATCACTCTAGTCATAAATTTGAAGAGAAAGTAATATAAAATATGAACCGAAATGGTGCGCAAGTGGACCAAACCGAACATGCCATACCGAAACGGTTGAATACAACCACGTGAACCGTTACACCACTAGTGATCACAGTCCAATTCTGATCACATCCATACACCGACATACACTCTCGGTTGCAGCTTCACCTGGTGGACCCACGTGGATTCGCCGACCAGCAAGGATGCGAGGACCCGTCCATCATTGCTTGCAGCTTTAATTAGGGTCCGAGCACCGAGGGTGCCGAGGACAGGCGGTGCAAGGGCACCGACTGTCCAAGGCACTGCGGTGCCTAGGACCCTATTGAAACCCTAGGGATTATTTATTATTCTTTCTTTGGCAAACTTTAGAATTGCACTTTTGGCGGCCTTTTCATACCCCAAAACGCGTCAAACTTGGCATGCACATCAGGACTGGCGAAAAATTTTATATTTTATGGGAGTTGCGCATGTGTGTGCCAAAATTGCTCCATAGCGCCCCCTACACTATTTCAAACTTTCTTATGAAATCAAATCACAAAAAGTTTTATCTACAGCTACAAAATTTTGGAGGCATATGCAGCATATGAGGATACGCAAAAAATCTATTACGGACATGCCCTAACCCCAACAGGAAGTCGGCCATCTTGAATTCGCTGTAAATGTTTTGACATTAATAACTCATCGGGGTTAAGTCCGACAGACCTCAAATTTGGCCAGTATATGCACCAGACCATCCTGATGAAAACTTATCAAAATGCTCTGCAAAAGTCAAAGGAAAATTCTCATAGCACCACCTATTGGCAATAACAATTATTTCTCCTTACATTTGCATGTGCCATTGCACGATACTGTATCACATCATTCTAAAAATTGGACAGATCAGTGTTCACACCTTGACGATGCCACAGTGTGAAGATTTTAACGATTCATAAAACGCTGTTGCCGTGGAAACACATTGTTGACATAAATAACAAAGTACTTGTTGACAGGTTAAAAATGCTCAGTAGCTCACCAAAATTTCCACACATATCTGAATTGGTAAACCATTTCAAGTTTTAGAGGAATTTCACCTGATTATGGCCAAATGGCTCCATAGCGCCACCTGGAAAATTTCAAACATTTACTACGGCCTGTACGTGTAACCTCCAGCTATGAAAATTGATAAGCACATGGAAGTCATCAAGATGCACAAAAATGTAATTGACAACCATGCCCAAGACACAACAGGAAGTCACCCATTTTTAATTATGTGTCATATTTTCAATGATCTTCGGTCATTTTTAGACATTTTCAAAAGCTATATACTCAAAGAGTGTAACTCTGACAGAGCTGAAATTTGGCCAGGATGTACAGCAGGCATGGGTGATCAAAAGTTATCAAAATGCTCTGCAAAAGTCTTATGACGTGGAAATGGCGACCCCTGGAAATTGACAATTCGCCATGACACCAGAAATACTGTGTAACTGTCCCGTACATGCTCCAATCTGCATCAAATTTTACATGTATGATCACAGTCCTGCCCTGATCACATCTATATGCCGATATGCAGCCATAGTCATAGCGCCACCTACTGGATGGAAGGAAATTCTATATATCTAGCCTACACATACTCCGATCTGACTGAAATTTTGCATGTGTGATCAGAGTCCACTCCTCATGGCATCCATGGGAGTGACTGACTGTCACTCTCGGTCAAAGCACCACCTGGTGGACATGCGTGGATACGCCGACCAGCAAGGATGCGAGGACCCGTCCAATGCTGCTTGCAGCTTTAATTTTTATTCTTTTTTTCCCTTTTTACAGCAATTGGAAACCCTGTACATTACTTACATTTCTATCTGTCTACTAATTTCCTGTATTCACGTTTACATACCACACAAATAAAAGGATATTTTCTTTGATAGGAACATCTTAAGAACAAGTGGTCCTGAGAAACAGCTGCCTTATGAGGGCCGTATATTTCAGGATTTAATTCTGCAGTAACAGTGCAACAGGTCATAAGGGCAGCTCCTACTCCATGAAAAGACTGATCTTTTCAGATGTTTATCATCTACTAAAGCTTGTGTTGTAACTACAGACTATACATAAAGGTGGATGAAACGTCTGCGGTTTCCAGATGAGCAGTTATGACGCTCGGTGCAGTGGTTCCAGCTGTTCTGTGCATCTTTACAGTGCCTCAGTCCTTCTAACTCCTGGTTTGTCCACAAATGAGGATTACTGGAGATGCGATGGACTGACTGTCACTCTAACCAGTCATGCTCTTAATTTTGCATAATGTTAACCTTAAGTGGCCGAATTATATCAAATTCACCTCCTGTAGAGTAACAACAACTTTATTTGTACCAGGCTGTCAACATGTTTATTGCTACTGTATGATCTATGTGCTCTACGCTGACTGACTCACTTTTGGACCCGCTTTCAAATATGTACTGAGGGAACTTTATGTGAACTGTGTTTGGCACTTCCTCTTTGGCTTTACTTCTCAATACTGGAAGTTGATATATGGTTGTAGCTTTTCCAATGAATAATATCTCCGAAGGAACTATTTGTAATTTAAGTAGAAAAGCTTTACTTTTTATTCACATTTATGGCCAGCTTAAAAAAGTGATAAGAAGAAAATGTTAACAGTTTATTGCCACCAAGTGGCCAAAACAGCAAAAAATTTTATAGATCCAAAAATATTTTCAGCACAAACTAAAACATTTGAACTTTTATTTTAATAATTGGAACTATGTTACACATATAAACATATATTGACATATATGTTTCCATTATTTACTTTCTCAAACACAATAACGCGATATATAGTGAAGAAAGTAAGAAGCTGAGTCACAACATTGTTAAACAGAAATGGGATAAACATTTGTCACACTGAGCAGCAGACAGAATATTTTGATCCAGACGTGCAAAGCAAGTTTTTCTCTGTCTGGATTGTGATGATAATCAGGCATAAGACAGCTGTTACAGTAACAGTGGATGTGGGTCTCTGTTTGGATTGTCCCTCCTCTCTGCTCACCCTTTCTTTCTGCATGAATGAGACAGAAAGTTTTGGTGTAGGCGTCTTGGATCCAGCCCAACTGTTGTGCTAATATAAGACTGTGCTTGTATCAGCAGGATACAGCTTTTTTCAGGACGCTTGGAGAGAGACGATGGGACAGAAACTGATGGGACACACTGGGGCTGTCTGCGGGGATGCTGTGGTAGATATGAGCCCAGACAAGTCAGTGCTCATCCTCCTAAAACACTGCCAGGACATGAAGCAACAGGAGACAAGACTCAGGTTCATCACTCTGTTCCTGTTGCTTGGCTGTACAGCACTTTTCATTTTTACCATCTGTGCTGATTTACGACAGCATGGAAGCTCTGGATTCAGTGGACAGGGGGTAAGTTCAAAAACTTTTTCCTTATATTCTGAGTTTTCATTTTTTTTCTTAGATAGTTTTAACTATGTCTGAATCAGTGATAAGGCAGCATGGGCATGTGAAACACACTGACACTGACAGATTCATCTTTTTATTTGTTGGTTTTATTTAAAGCTGGCACAGCGCACAATGAACTGTATTTAAACAGTGGGCACCAGATTTAGCTGTGATACTTGAATAGTTACATCTGTGTTTTTAAGAGTTTTTTAAAGAAAATGTATCACATTTATTTTATATAGGTGATTGTGTCCATATTTTTATGAGAGCTGCACTGCACACCAGAATCATCATGACAGAAAAGACCCTCCTAGTTCACTTTGAACAAAATATATCTCAGTGGACAGGTGAATAATAGCTGCCCAAATATACTTTCTTACTGACTGATGAAGAACCCCTTTCAGCTCCATTTACCTTACCTTTGCAGTTGGTGTAATGGTAAAGACAAGATCTTTTTTCAGATCTTAAGAAGCTCTCATAAAATCTACATAATGGACATAATTGAGTGTCGCAGATGAAACTATATCTGACTAAAGAATGTGAAAATATGGTCTTCCGTATTCACAGAACCCAGCTGAGCACAGTCTAGCCTACTCCAAGCAAGAGTGCAGTCACACAAGTATGTCAACTCATTCATCTTATTACTCCTGAATAAAATACAGCATTATATGTTGTCTTATTATTTGTGTCGTATTTTGTAACTCAGAGAATGCGTGTGTTGCGTGACGCAGATCAAGGCTTTCCATTCGGTAAAATATTATGAGCAAGCCTAAAGCGCTCTTTTGAACCTGTTTATCTTCTCTTTCTCTGTCTACAGAAGCTGCTCAAAATGAATTCCAAAGTGTGCGCAATGATCTTAGTAAGTGCTCCTCTTGAGATATGCGGAGATATATTTATGCTACTCTATACTTTTATTGTAATTTACATGCACTTAATTCATTTGTGGTATGTTTTATGTGTGGAGATGGGATTTAAATACTTTAACATACAGTCTTTAAGAAGCTTCAAAAAGAAATAACCAAAACTTTAAGAACTCTTTTTCAAAGACAGCTGTGAGTCACATCTGACAGGCTAGTATCTAAGTTGTTCAGAAATACATTCAAATATATATTTCAGAACTTGACAGCTAGGTTCACAACAGTACAGAGTGAATCCACATGTAAGCCTACGTGGATCTGTATTGGTGTAGTGACATGCTGCAGCACAAGTAGCTTGAGTGCACATTCTTGGCACATGGCCAACACAGGAAACTGTCCCACATTCTGATTTGTGTGTTTTGTTGGATCTTATTTACTTTAAGTAGACTATGTGTTTTAGGCTGTGGTTACCTTCACCTGTTGAGAATAGTAAAATTTCTGATCACATAACTGATTTAATGTTTGCTCCACATCCTACAGGGTCAGTGTTTGAAAACAATGTGGATAATAAAACGTACATGAAATGGCAGCCTGTGATTGGTGAAAACTACAGCGAGAAGGAACGGGCCATTGTGATTCCTGTGACGGGCTTCTACTTTGTCTATGCACACTTTGCTTTAAGATGCCACGATAAGGATGAAGGTTTCAAGAGGTTCTCTGTCCAGCTGCACAGACGGCCTTTTGGATACAATGACAATGTCTCCCTGACAGATTTCCGAGATGCTATCAAGTGTTCTTCAGAACCATACCGGAATATCTTTGTTGGACAGCTTTTTGAATTGGAGAGAGAAGATCAGGTGAAAGTGTGGCTCCGCGAAGGCTACAAACTGATTGCATCATCATCATTTGGTATTTTTCGCATATAGAAAAAAATACTTCTGTGTGATCATTGTTTTAGTCTCAGTTTTTAATGTTTTTTTTAATGAAAACATTATTTGGTGTTATTTAAGCTTTATATGTTTTAAAATGTTTTCTGTAATTTATTCTGTTAATTACACTATATATTATTTGCATAATATAAACAGAGGAGTGCCATGTTTGAGTCAGACATGTATTTCAGATATAGTCATATAGACTGTACTGGAGGAGTGGACAATATCTGTAAAAAGATACTCATTTGCTGTTTTGACGATGGCATTGGAGAGGCAACTGGCAAAAATACTCACCATGTGGCTTCTTTTATTTATCACTTATATGAATGTAAAGTATTTACTATATACAATGTAGATAACATTGTCTCGACTGCATTAAAGCATCTCTATTGCCTTTACAGCTTTGAGCTGGCATGATTGAGCTATAAATGTTCGATGAATCTTGGGTGAAGTGCCTAAAGTAAGCTCTAAGATTGAGGTTGTTTTTAATAATTTTACGCTCATCTTTAGATGACCAATGTCACCATTTAAGGTGGATCAAGTGTCTTAAACCTGCATTCTTTCTGACAGCCAGCAGGGGGCGACTCCCCTGTCTGCAAAAAGAAGCCTGTTTAAGATTGTATAGAAGTCTATGAGAAAACAACTTAATTTCTCAGTTTACTGGGTACCAAAGTTTACATTTCCTTTTCGAGTTTATGGTCTCAACAAGACTTTTTAAATACAGCATGGTGTTGACCTCATAAATTATGGTCCCATTTAGAGTAAAATAGAAAACGAAGTAGTGGTTAGCACTTTCGCCTTGCAGCAAGAAGATCCCTGGTTCAAATCCTGGCCTGGGCCTGGGATCTTTCTGCATGGAGTTTGCATGTTCTCCCTGTGCATGCGTGGGTTTTCTCCGGGCACTCTGGCTTCCTCCCACAGTCCAAAAATATGCTGACGTTAATTGATCACTCTACATTGCCCGTAGGTGTGAATGTGAGTATGATTGTCTGTCTGTATATGTAGCCCTGCGACAGACTGGTGACCTGTCCAGGGTGTCCCCTGCCTTCGCCCGAGTCAGCTGGGATAGGCTCCAGTGAGGCGACCCTAGTGAGGATAAAGCGGTGTATAGAGAATGGATGGATGGATGGATGGATAGTTAGTGATCAACAGGTTGCATCAGTATCGCTGTGAGTAGTGTCCATTACATTCAACTGCAAAAGACCAAGATGGTGATGGCAAAATTCCAAGCTCAAACCATCAAAACAGTAGTCCACTATCTAATGATGGTCTAACAAATTCAAGAATGTGAACTTCCTCAGTCACTTTATTGCTAAGATGCTTTAATATCCACTGCTCTGATTTTTACTCTCACCCCAATTCAGCAGAGGTGAAAAGAATTCACTGTCTCTGAAGCATGAAAACTGACATTGTAAAACACAATTATCCATAAACTTCTGTGAAGTGTTTTCAGTGGAATCTATTCCTTGTTACTGTCTGTGGGCTAAGAAAGTAACTGGCTTCAGGAAAACTACACTGTTAAATTTTTCAACAAATAATTTGTCCTTGCTTTGCACAGAAAATTCCATTTACATCCATTACGCTGATGTAAATTGTACTTTACAAAAACATCATGAAGTAATTTAGTCAAATCCACTTATCTTTTCTCGTTAACTTAATGTAAATGCTGCTTGTGAGCTTTTTTAATTTCTTAGATCTCTAATATTTATTTTCGGACCACTTAAGAACCCAAAAATATAAGTTCTTATAGTTTTTTAAATTAAAAACAATAGTGGAATGAATGGTTTATAATTCATTCAAACTACACTCAACAGAATTAGGTTTAGAAGCAAGAGAGCTTGCATCTATAAGCAGATTTCGCAGGATGCATTTTCAGAGTGTTCAGAATTCCTAGCAAAGTTAAATTCAGCTCGAACTAAGTTATGGTTAATGTAGGAGCCAAATTGTGATTTATATTGATTTTCACACATTCTTTCTTTTTATTAGTATATTTATGTGAATGGGAGAGAGAGTGTGTGTGCACACGTGTGCCCTCGGGAGAATCCATAGCCATAGGTGTGTTTAACGCACCTAGAGGAGACCAGAGAGCCACTCCACCTGGCTGAGGAAGCTGTAAGTGGAGCTAAGGGGAAGGCTTAAAGACCATCTGGGTGTGGCTGAGGAAGGAAAAAGTTTTTTGACCATTCGGCTTCATGAAGAAATTAGGCCTTCTTAAAAGACTCTTCAGTTTAAAGCTTTATTATTTTATTTTCAACTTAACTGTATATTCATTCAACAACAGTAAAGCAATAAATGGTCATTGGGACGAACTGGATCCACTTTTACTCATCTTTATCTGCACGTGTCAAGACAAAAATCCAACTCAGCCATCAGTAATAGTAAAGCAGCAGACTGAAGGGGTTGGCTGAAGTTGCTATTACAGTTAATGTATTTTGCTTTTTGTTCTATTGAGTTTGCATGGATGAATTATTATTTATTATTGTTATTGTTGTCATGGGGGCATTTGTGTTTTTCTGACATTTAAAAATATTTATTACAGGACATATTACTTTTGTGACTTTGAATTGTACTTAGTTGGATTGCACTCCCATTGCTGTATAATGTATATTCACATGGAGCTGTAAAGCAGTCACATTGGACTGTACAAATAAACTTGACCTATATTGAATATTGGCTTCAGGGTCACCCGCACTGACTTAACTATCAACTTTGTCAGTTTTAAGGCTAATCTTGAAAGTAGAGAGGGTGTCTGCCTCAAGAACCCAAAGTGGGAGTTCATTCCACACCTGAGGAGCTGATAACTGAAAGCTCTGCTTCCCATTCTACTTCTGAAAACTCTGGGAACCACAAGTAAACCTACAGTCTGAGAGGGAAATGTTCAGTTAGGATGATATGGTACAATTAGATGTTAAAGCTAAGATGAAGATGGTCATTCAGAGATTTATATGCGAGGAGAAGGATTTTAAATCCCTGTAACAGATATGCATCTTTTGTTAAAATTGTCATTGTCATGTGTAAATCCAAGCAAAAAAATAAGAGCTCAAAAATAAAGCAGAAGGTACAATACAATTGCTCATGAATACCATATCTGATTACCACATGTTTAGTCCATATCAGGGGTTGATTAACAACTTTCTCCTAAACCCAAATGAACTATTGACCTAACTGTGAGCCAAACCAAACATATTAGGTGTGAAAGCACTCATGCTGAAAGAACTTTAGGATTGCACTGTACCTGATTCCTTCTTTCCTTTTCTGCTAAGCTACATTAGCTGACTGCTGATGGTGACTACATATCCAGCGTACAAACATTAGTCAAGCTTCTTCTCCAATTGTTGGTAAGAAAAAATTAAAAAATTCCAAAAAAGCTAAATTCTTCCTTTCAGTTTGGTAACAAAGTTTGTCATGTGTATATGACGGATCCACACTCCAAACACAATATGACACATGAAGATAGGTTAATTTTTTGTAGATAATATTTATTTAGCCAGTTAAATCAGGGGGACACAGACTGTATTACAGATCAGCATACAGGGGAATTTCTGCTTCTGCATCTTTAATTTAGACTGTTTTTAGGAAGTCTGTCATAACCCTGCATTGCTTGAGCACCGCTTTATCAGTTGGGCAAGTTTGCTCATTAAAGAGGGCATCCAGCCCAGTCTTCTACATATGTTCAGCACCTGAAATAATAGCATTAGTAGACAGTTGTGATGAAACACAATAATTTGGAGCCAAATGTGTAATTGTTCTTTTTAATCGCTTAATTGGTATGTGCCTTCCGAAACCATCACAGATCAAAGCTGAGAAGTAAACAGGTTTAAATACATGACTATGTTTTGTGAAGGCTTGCTTGGATTAGAAACATCTGGTTAGGAGAGGAAAAGATTGCAGTTTGGGCGTCCAAAAGAGAAAAACAAAAATACCATGATGATGATGCCTGAAAGCAAAGGGTAATTTAATTTCCTGTCTTTCTTTCTTTTTTTTTTTTTTTTTTTTACAAAAATATGCTTTACATATGCAGATTGTAAAAAATACTTGTGCAAGTGCTACAAAGAGGATATTCTGAAAGCTGCTATAACATGAATTCCTTGTAAATGTTTACTCTCTTCATTGTGGGAATTCTGCCAGAATTAGGCTGATCTCTGTTATGATGCAATCATAAACATGATGAAACTTGACTACGTGAGTGAGAGGAAAAAGGGAATGGGGCAGAAGGGGATTTGTCATCAGATTAAACTTGGCAACACTTCAAGCTAATACATGTAGACGGTGTTAGTCACTGCTAAACAACTACTCTTGCATCATAACTTTCACATGTTTGACCTGAGTGATTTTGTGCTATACTATGAATGACCATGTCTCAGTATCTGTTAACTTATGAAAAGATTGATACGAGTGTTAATAGTCAATTGATTGTGAAATGTAGCGACCCATTGTGAATTGAGGGACTGGAATGGAAGGTAAGGCTTGTAAGGGGCCAGACAAAATCATCCAGTCTATCCCAGCTGACTTATGGTGAAAGCAGGGGACACCCTGGACAGGTCACCAGCCTATAACATTGCCACATACAGAGACAGACAACCAAGCACACTCACATTCACACCTATGGACAATTTAGAATTACCATTTAATGTCAGCATGCTTTTGGACTGTGGGAGGAAGCTAGAGAACCCATTGAGAATCCACACTGCATATGCAGAACATGCAAACTCCATACAGAAAGATCCCAGGCCCGGCTGGGACACAAACTCAGGACCTTTTGGGAGTGAGGTGACAGCGCAAACCATCTCACCACCATGTTGCCCAAGACCCAACCAGTATATTTTAATTTTCAAGTAGCCACTGTTTGCCTTGATGACAGCGTTGCGCATTATTGGTAACAGGTTAGCTTAATTAGGGTTGTCATCAGGAATGGTGGGAGTTAACAGGTTAGCCTTCTTACTTTGAAAGGATTAGTTGTGTTGTGCAGAAGTAGTTTTGATTTACAGCAAGTAGATGCTGTATAACACTACTGTGTAGTTGTTATGTGCAATATTTATTATGTGCAATATTTATTATCTTGTACTTGCACTTTCGTGACTTTTTGCACTCCTCTGTTTTTTTGTTCCTAAGAGCCCTGTAACAGTAAATTTCTCCTTTGTGAGATCAATAAAGTCTATCTTATCTTATCTTATCTTATCTTATCTTATTTTAACTTCTATTGTAATCCATATATAACCACTAAACTTGGAAAAGAGAAACAACAGTCCATCATCACTGTAACACATCAAGGTCAGTCAGTCTAGAAAATATAAGTATCTTATGAGTTTAGTTTTTGTTTTAAAAGTGCAAAACCCATTACACTTTGTGCAAATGTTTTAGGAGATTAATGGCATAGGGAACAGAAAATGACGGAGGCTGGAGAATAGTCAGTCATTGTAAAAATTAGGAAACTAGTGCCAGCGAAAATGCGTCCAGATCAACTCAGAGTTACACACCCCCAACATCGGTGAAAATCCAGGGCATGATAATAATAATAATAATAATAATAATAATAATAATAATAATCATTATTATTATTATTATTATATATGTATACACACACATATAATATATACACACACACACATATAGGCACACATTATATATGTGTGTGTGTGTATATATATATGTCAGGGTAGAGACTGCGATTTGGTAGAATTGGAGTTTCTACCAGTAGAGATTGCGATTGTAATCTCTACCGGTAGAAACTCCAGTCCTACCAGTAGAGCAGGGCCGGGTCTAGCCAGGCATGTATGAGGGGGCAGCCACAAATGTTGAGGGGGCATTGTGCTCCAGCACCTTTTACCATGTCTAACTGACAAATTCACTCACTAGGATGCGGGTACACTGAGCAAGTACCTTGTAAAGTAGTGTCGTCTCAAATGCTTGGCACTTGTTTTATTGTAGTTATTGTTAGACTAGGGCTGGGCGATATGGCCTCAAATCAATATCACGATATATTGAGCACCTCACCTCGATAACGATAAATGGACGATAATTCCGATAATTCCCTATATTATTAGTACTATATTATTCATATTATTAGTTTTCAACTTGTGAAAAGTAGGAAATAACTGACATCTCTTTAAAAAAAAGTTTGCATTGCAGTTTTAAAAAAACAGGCAAGTTGCATAAACATTCAGAAATAAATAACTTACATCTAACTCTCGCCCATTCGTCATCAATACAGTGCAGCGTAAGGGTCATTTCATAGTCAACGCAAAGGCATGCAAACACGAACGCACCACGTGTCAGCCTCCCTGTTTTTTGTGCTATGCGCTGTTCATATTCATAATTTAACATGTTAAATTATTTGTTTTAAAAATGTAAATTACTTATCAAAAAGACTTTAACGGGTTAACAATTCAACTACCAGTGAATGAGCACTAGAATGCATGTGATAATATAGATTGAAAAATCAGCCGAAGTGATACCTCTTCTCTGAATATACAAGCTAAGCCAGTGTGCTGCTGTTAGCCAGTGAAAATAGAGCGGAGTGACACCTCTTCACTTTGTTACACAATCTATGTCAGTGCGCTGCTGTGGCTGGAAATTTCCTTTGCCTTTTGGACTCTAACGGTGCCGGTGCAGTTGTTGTAATTTTTTTTCTTGGTGGTGGCGGTGCAGGTAAAACCCTACTTACCATGTGTAAACACCTTTTAAGACTTTTGAAAGATTGATTGAAGACATTTTAATGCCAATGAAGGCCTTGATTTTAGATCAATGAATTCAATTCCTTTTAAGACTTTTTTTGGGGGATGGGGTAACCGACCTGCCCAACTTGTGTGTCCCTATGAAGACTAGCTTCTGTTGGTATAGCTCTTAGGGTCACTGAGGCACTCAAACCTCCTGACCACGATAAGGTGGCAATCCCTCAGGAGGATGTTTTTGTATTTTTTTGTATTTTTTGTGTTTTGGTTTTTTTATAATACCCTTAGGAGGATGTTTTTGTTTAGTATTTATTTTTTTATTATTATGTTTATTTTTTTCAATAAAATTAAAGAAATCAAACAAAGGGTATTAGCCTAGACAAAACAAACAACTTAACAGTTACTTAGGTCTACTGGATGAGACCATTAGGCATGTCAAAAACATGTCCACAACAAAAGCAACTTACAAAAATACCCAGCAAATTGTCAACATCAACAAACAGAACAGATGTTGCCTAGGCTAGAATAGCTGGTGATGAACCAAAATGAACATTTTTGTAAAGGCTTTTTTATATTTTAAGTTTTTATTTTATTTTTATACGACAAAAATAATTAAAGAAAGGCCTATTATGCAGCAAAACTTGCACAATTACGAATTGCCTTTTTTTAAAGTTTGTCCTAGCGGTCTTGCCTTACTGTAGGCTGTTCTCTTCCCTTGTTGTGCTGATTAGCTGTGGCTTTGACCAGCTGTGACGCCTCAGATTCTATCAGAGATGTTGTGTTTGTTTCTTCTTGCTACTAAAATGGTAAGTACACTGTCTTTCAATTTCTAATCTGACTGAATAATTAATAAGTAATAAAAATAATTACACAGAGGCTATATAACAATTTTCATATAAACTTCACTGGGAAATTCACCAGTTAATGTTCGCTCGTGTAAAGGTTAACTTCAACATCTTTTAAAGCTGCTGTCCGGAGTTTCTGTTTGTTTTCAATTTCTGTATCATTTTTTAACAAAGCTTAAACGTGTTAGTCTAGTTCAATACTATAATATAAAGTTAGTATAACGCAATATGAAAATTTATTCCTGAGCTCCGCCTTCCTCTCATAGACCCCCATGTTATTCCAAAAAGCGCCGGTTGCTGCCGACCAATCAAGTTCGAGCTTCAGCTTTGTCATGCTGTCAATCAACGGTTACGCGCACAGCAAGCAAGCCCATGCAGAGGTGGGCGAGCTACGCACTACGCAACCGCGCGCACATTTGTTTTGCTTGTGGAGGAGAGAGCATCAGGGCTCAGCAACTTCCAGAAAAGTTACCAATCCCACGGCTTGTCAGGCCAAGAGACTGCAGGACGTTTTTTGGCTCGGGGTGCTCGCGTCGCTCCCCGACCACAGCCTCCATAGCCTGCCTGACGGCTTCGTTTAGATGCCCGACCTCTGGAGGAAGATGTTGGGGCGTCTGGGACATACTCTTCGTCAGAGGAGTCATGCAATTCTGAACTCTAGATAGAAATAAATAAACAATGTAACACATATACACGCGTAAATGCACTAAGTTTGATAAACAACGTCATCGAGAGGGATACACGAGTGTAATCACATATTGAAACTTTACTAGTTCGTCCTAGCAGATTCATGTTATTTTGGTATTAGGACAAGTTAGACTCAATACAGCATTCTAACGTAATTCCTTTATTATTTACTAAATGTAGAAGAGGGGAAAACAGCAAAACAGGCGAGATGCTGCAGCACTCCGGGCACTTCTCTCATGTACTGCGCGCGTGCACAAATAAAGGGGCGAAATCAGAGGGAGGGAGGGTGGGACCACCAGTGTTTTGGGAGACGCTGCGATTCAAACTCCGGACAGCAGCTTTAAGGTGACAGTTATTTTTGCTTTTGCGTTTTTGCTGGCCACTAATTTTAGTTATATTCTCCTAAGTCTCTAGGTCAATGGCAGCCTCCTGTTTCCCTTGGTAAACTCTCTCACAAATACGTCCATGTCCAGCCTGTTTGTAATGGACTTTTCATGGGCCAAGATAACAAAGTTCCTCTTTCTGCAATGCAGCATAGTTCTGCGAAAGGGGGTTAAGACACGGGACAGTGTAGAGAAAGAGCTCTCACATGCAGCTGAAGAAACCCCAATGACCAGTGCTGTAATGTACAACTTGTACAGCGAGGGAAATGCTGCCTTGTAGTGCTGTAGGGTTTTGCACACTGTAGATAGATCTGGTTCATTGGGGCATTCCTTAAGCAACATGGGCTTTGCCACCAGGATTTCATTTTTCAGACATCCTGCATCAGTGCCAGCCAGCTCAGCCAACGGATGCAACAGAGCTCCGTGAAGGAATGTGTCAGATGAAGGCACAAGGCTGGACGTGGCCTTCATCAGCTCCAAATTCTTCTGGCAGAATCTCGTCTCCATCTCAGTAATTACCCTATCCAGAATGTTTAGTAGAGGTCTTTTAAGTGACTTATGGGGGGGACACTGTCATCTGTGTCTGTGTGGCCCACAACAGTGGGCCACACAGACACAGATCTCCCTCTCCCCACTCATCACTGTGATCCCTCATGGCCCTCAAAGAATCCAGTGCTGTACCAACCATATTTGAGGCTCTGCACATATCCACAGACTGAGACTGTAGCATGGCATTTGCTGGTGTCAGTAGACCAAGCACTTGAACCAGAAACTTGCCAATTTCAAAGAAGTGCTGCCTCTTAATCTGACAGAGCAGGCCTGATGCTTCAGTGCACAGATCCACTGCAGCAGCATCATCCTTTGCCACCTCAGACAGAACAGTGATGATTTGATCTGCATTCTCAGTTATGCAATTTGTCACCTCATAGTGGCTTGTCCACCGGATTTGGAGTAGCCTCCTAAGATTAGGAGCATCATACTTCCTAGTGATGTAGTGGTGCTGAAAAAAGTTGTACAAGGAAGAAGACAGATCAAAAAATCTTTTAGTACATTGTTCGCTCTGCATGGCATGCACAACCACCAGGTGCAGTTGGTGGTTGTAGCAGTGAATGTAGGGTATATACTTTCCCAGCTTCTGTTGGAGCAGAGCTTGAACACCTCCTCTCACCCCACTCATCACTGAAGCTCCATCATAACACTGGCTAAGAATGTTGTCAGCACTGTAACCAGCATCAGAGAGGCACTTCAGGATCTCAGAGGTTATGTACTCTGCATCTAGTTGGTCGAGGTGAAGCAGCCCAATGAGATACTCCTCGGGTAGGGAAGCACTGACAAACCTAATCATAACTGACAGGTTTTCGACATTACACCTGTCCCTGGTCCCATCACTCTTCAGGCAAAACCCCACAGCATCAGCATTTTCATATTTTTTTTAATCTCTCCAAGCACCATGGTTGCCAGTGTGTCAATTATTTCATTTTGTATGTGATTTGATGTGTATGTTGCATTCTTTAGGATACCCTTGGCGATGCTAGCTAGTTTTTCATCTTTCTCAAGGGTATACTCCATTAACTTAAGAAAAAGCCCAGAAGCAATATCATCATCATGACCAGCAGCATCACGCCTGAGTTCCGTTGTTCCGCGTAAACCCAACTCATTGACACAGAGGAACTTCACAGCGTTGCCCACACTCTTGACATAGTACCGGTTTTTCTCTACCTGTGTCTTGCCAACCAGTAATGTGTCAACATTCCCCCCAGTAGCCTCTCTCTTCTGGTGCTCAGCCCAGAGAGTAGAAGCATGCACATGGTTGTGGGAAGACACATGCCTCTGCAGCCCTTTGTCACTTTCCAGTGCAACTTTCCAGTTGTTGAAACCAGTCAAAGTGAACACAACATCCCTCTCATTCACAGTGCTGTATTTGCGACAGGGAAAGCAGAAACATGCATCCCGTTCAGCAGAGTATTCAAGCCATGGTCGTGTGCGGTACCAGACAGGATTGAATGACCTCAGTTTTTTGCCAAATACACGTTTTGGATAGCTACTTAATAATAGCTGGGATGGTGCAATGGTGGTTAAATCACTGGGTAAAATGGGAAGTTTGGGGTTGACTGTGACAACACCTTGGAAAGGAGGAGGTAGAGTAGAAGTAGTGCTCGCTGGTGTTATGCTAGCTACTGTTGGAGTGATGCAGCAGCAGGATCACTGCTAATGTTAGCTGATGTGCTGCTAGCTACATCACTGGTAGGGGTAGGTGCAGCGCTAGCTGCTGAGGTGCTAGCTACAGCATCGCCACCATGATCTCCACTGGTAGGGGCAGGAGCAAGTTTTTTAAAAGCTCTGAAAAACGGATGCATTCTACGTATGTAGCCTCTGAATGACCAGCAGAATAGAATGCAAGCAATCTCTACACTAGTGTTCTATCGTATGTCACTTGAGGAGAATGAGATACACGAGGTTGACACAAGTCTTAAAACAAGCTGCTGAAAGTTTTGCAGGAGTGGAAAAGTGAAGATGCGATTGTAAGTTAGCAGCCAGATTGCAGAAGTTGGGCGGGGGCGGGGCTTTCTTTAGGGGTCTGCAGGCACAGATCATTTGTGCTCAGTCTGTGGCAGGGAGCGGACAGTGCTCTCTCCCCGTGCTGTGACACATGACAGGCCAGTGGGCCCACACACCCTGATCTAGGAGAATAGGCTACAGCTTAGCTACTAGAAGAATTGGGTTATATGGTTTTGGTTGTTGTTGTTGACTGAACAAATAAAGATTTTCAAGCAAAATATTAACTCTTGTTTTTATTATGTTATTAGCAATTAAGTATGTCACTACACAAAGCATTATGAACGAGTTTAACAGAGCTCCTTTGCTTCGCATTCAAACAACCGCTGCTGGTGCCTCGCTAGCAGCGTCCCTCCAGCAGATGAGGCTCTAGGCAACTGCCTATACCGAGGGATAGGCAGTTGGCGGCAGCAGGCGGCAGGCCGATGCACTGAGCAGAGCGAAAAGGGGAGATGGAGCGTAGGCGAGAAACATGACACGAGAAACAGCTTGATATATTTTATATTTGAGGGGGCAAGCAAGACATTAAGACATTAAGAAGTGGAGCAGAGGAGAGAGGCATGAGATAATAAAAATATATTAAATATAATATATTTTGGGGATTTAGTTTGAGGGGGCACAACGTTTATTTGAGGGGGCCAGGCCCCCTCTTGCCCCTGCGTAGACCCGGCCCTGCAGTAGAGATGGAACTTTAAATCTGACCCCTGCCCTGACCCCTGACCCTAACCTTAACTGACCCTGACCTTTAAATCTAACCCCTGCGCTGACCCCTGACCCTAACCTTAAAAGTCTAACCTTAGCCCTGACAAATCTCTACTGGTAGGATTGGAGTTTCTACTGGTAGAGATTCCAATCGCGATCTCTACTGGTAGAAACTCCAATTCTACTGGTAGAGATTACGATCGCAATCTCTACTGGTAGAGACTCCAATCGCAATCTCTACTGGTAGAATTGGAGATTCTACCAAATCGCAGTCTCTACCCTGACATATATATATATATATACCACACATACACATGTATATAATGTGTGTATATATTATACGTGTGTGTGTATACATCCATCCATCCATTCTCTATACACTGCTTATCCTCACTAGGGTCGCAGGGGGTGCTGGAGCCTATCCCAGTTGACTCGGGCGAAGGCAGGTGACACCCTGGACAGGTCGCCAGTCTGTCGCAGGGCTACATATACAGACGAACAATCACACTCACATTCACACCTACAGGCAATTTAGAGTAACAAATTAACTTCAGCATATTTTTGGACTGTGGGAGGAAGCCGGAGTGCCCGGAGAAAACCCATGCATGCACAGGGAGAACATGCAAACTCCATGCAGAAAGATCTCAGGCCCACCCCGGGATTTGAACTGGGGATCTTCTTGCTGCAAGGCAAAAGTGCTAACCACTCCCCCACTCTGCAGAATGTCAACGACATTCGTAGTTGAAAAATTTATGTATCCCGCTACACATCAGCAGAAAATACAGACAAATCACCAGTTATGAGTCGTTCGGTTTCACAATTGGCTGTTTTATTACACGTGACTTTTGCTACACTTCTGCCATGAGTGAGATTCGTATCTGAAAAATGTTGGGGTTTTAGCTCCCTGAGCTCAGGCTCACAAGCTCGTCCATGCTGGCTGCCTTTCGCTCTGCTGCCCTATACCTCGGCAGTTCCATAGACTGTATATAAAGATGGACGTAGCATCTGGCTCCAAAAATGAAGCCCACCTGGAAGTGTCAAAAACTTGCAATATCACGCCGCCGTCTTTTTGGAGGGTTGGCTCCAAAAAGCTTTTGCTCAAAAGACCCCAATTCATCACCGGAAAAAATAAAATTTGATAGACTGATTTTCTACAGCTCAGGATTTTTTCCTGTTAATTTTCATGGTCAAAATGAGAGGTCAGGTGGCCAATCCTAAAATAAATCAATACTGAATTTTAAATGAATCGTTAAAGTTGGCAGAGCCAGGGGGCGTGGCTATACTTGATAGACAGTCTTGTCTGGAATGATTGACAGATCCTTTAGGGCGAATGCAGCAACAGAAGCCTCTGCGGTAAAATGTGGGCGGGATAAGGAGGCGGGAGTCTTCAGCTCTCAGTCTGGCCCGCCCATAGACTGGTCCTCCCCTAGTTGCTCTCCGGTCCAGCCTGTTTGATGACTCTTTATAAGTCACTGGCTCCAAAAAATCCAAAATGGCGACCAGGAAGTAGCAAAATCTGGGCTTCATTTTCTTGGCGTTGAAACCAACGGGTGACGTCACGGTTAGTTCACACCTGGGCAGTTCCTGCCGTCTGCAAGCCATCAGGCGGCGCTATGCCTCAGAGTCTTTGAGCGTTTGCGACATTGTTTGGCAGGGTGTCTTCATGAAAGAGTTTGCTCAGCGACCTATAAACTCAGCAAATGTAAGTTGTTCACATGTACCTGCAATATTATATTTTTAGAAGGCTCAGCAATAGCCTGAATATACAAACTGCAAAAACATTAACATGTACTCACTGTGTGCGATCAGGGCTCCATCTTGTCCACACCCTGCCCCCCAGTGTGTGGGGGAGGAAAGGTGGGGACCAAGTCTCACAGACTGAGGTCTGTTGGTTATAAAGTCCTGAATAAAGGTGCATGTGAGAGAGGGGAGGCCCAGGGTGTCCAGTTTGATGATCAGGATGTCCAGTATGATTGTGTTGAATGCTGATCTGTAATTCACAAAGAGCATCATGGCATAGCTCTGCAGTTGCTCTAGGTGGCTCAGTACAGGGTGTAAAGCTATGGTGATGGTGTCCTCTGTGGATCTGTTCACTTGTTCACTCGGTATGGAGTCGAGTGGGGGGTGGGGCAGCCTTTGATGTGTCAGAAAACCAGTCTCTCAAAGCAGTTGATTATAACAGGTGTGAGGGCAACAGGGCAGTTGTCACTGAGGCTGGTTAAATAAAAAACACTGAATGAGAAGGTCTGTCCAAACTTTTGACTGGTAGTGTAGACTACATAGACTAGTATTCAGACACTGGCGGTACGCCAATGTCTACATCCACCGTTTTCAATCTTAATGGGGCCATGTGGTGGACAGGCAGCATGGTGGCTACTCTCCACACCATAGACTGTATAATAAAGATGGACACAGCTACTTTGATGTCATCCGTTGGTTTTTGCACTCATAAAATGAAGCCCGGATTTTGCTACTTCCTGGTTGACATTTTTGAAGCCAGAGACAAAATAAAAGATTCTCAGAGGGTGGAGCTGGACAGCAGTGATTGATCAGACTGACTGACAGCCGAGGAATCTCTGTCTTGCCCACATTTAGTGGCTTCTGCTGTTTACCGATGCTGCTGTTAACGTTAGCCTCCAAAAGTGGAGCTAAACTCTACAGGTAAGTGTGAAAGTCATCTTTGTAACTAGTTGTACTCTTCTTGACAACTGGAGAATATCACATATAAAGCAGTGACCCACGTTACTGTTGCTGAAGTTATTGTAAGTTAACATAAGACTGGAAGCTCTGACAATAAATGTGTTTCAAAGTTGTTCTGTAAATCTGAGGTTACATTTCCTAACTTTGTGTTCACACTGATGCTAAATCAGGTTTGTCAGTTTCACAAAGTAGTTAACTGTTAGCTGTAGCTAAGTGTCCTGCAGGTCACAACTGATTAATCACAATGGATCAATCATTACAGATCGATAACTGCTGTCTCGAGGTGCAGTTTGTTAATAATCAGCAGATAGAAATTAATCTGTGTCAATGTTCCTCCACAGAACTCTGTTACTGATGGATGTTGATCTCTCAGTTCATTAAATTAAGAACAGTTCAGATCTGATTTAATATCTCTGTTCTTTGGTTCATACTGTTTTAACAGCTTCTGTTCATACAGAGTGTATCATCAGAGAATTGTGTGGAGCTCAAGTTAATGCTAATGATACATCAGAATAAAAAGAATAAACTTTATTGTCCATCTGTGTCAGTAAAGTGGTCTTTGGCCTCAATCAAGAAAACAAACATTTCCACAATATTAAAAAATAGCACAAAACATATTTCCATAAGATTAAAAAACAGAACAAAACACAACACTCTATTGTATTCTATTCTGCTGTGTTCACTCTGATATTTAATATTCCATCAGTTGGAATTAAAGAACCTTGTAGATCGTTTCCTCACTATTAGTGTCTTTTCCTTCCAGCCTTTGTTCGGATCATTGGGAACATCTGGTCTGATGGACCTCCAGAGAACAATAATACAAGATGTTTTGTGACTGTTCAGTTTTGTAAAAACTGAAACACACTTATTTCATCCATTTATTATGTGTTTACACATCTTTACAGTTCAGAATTGGTAAATAATACAGTTTTTAAATGTGCACTAAAGGTAATAATGAACTTCTTGCCCTGAATGTGTTGATGTTTTAATTCTGCATATCTGCTATAAATATCATGAATAATGAATTAATTTAATACTGTATTTATGCTACAACATCAGAGATGTTGCCACTGTTCACAGAGTCGCCTACCAGCCCCACTATGGCTTGGCATGCAATGAATGTCCTCCGTCAAAAAATCAGCTACCGTAATCCAGGTCAGACAGCCATGCTCCAGAGATTTGTCCTGATGCTCTATGGTGTATCTGAGGATAACATCATAACTGTGGATGCTGTGCAACGCTCCCTGTTCTTTCACAAAAGGAAAGATTTTGACCACATGCCACCGAGCAGTGATGCACTCCATCAGCACCTCCTTCGAGTAACTTATCAGTTAAGACAAATTTGTGTAAGAGCACAATATAAATATGGCTAAGAATAATGGAGGGCCTTGGTATCACTAATCATGTTTGTCTTTAGAGTGGGCATGTATGGGGCAAGGCACTTGTCAAACACCATTCAACAATTTCGCCGTCTCTATGGGGATGGCAGCAAGATTCCCCAGACTCTCTACCCAGTCCTGTCTACACTACAACTGCCACTATTTGAAAGGACTTGCCAGCACTTGTCATTTGCAAATGTAAGACTGGTTGTAAGGCACTTTGCAAAAGCTGCATGCAGAGGCTGCCTTGCATGTCTCTCTGTGGATGTCATGGCTCAAGTTCTCACAGTGGTACAGACATCTAAATAGAAAATCATCTTTGTGATGTATTTACACGAAGCTATTAGTCTTCATCACTAGAAAACTGTAGGTATAAGCATTGCCTATTTCTAAAATGTGAACATACAGTCATGGAAAAAATGATTAGATCATCCTTGTTATTCTTCAATTTCTTGTTCATTTTCTAGGCTTGCGCTAGTCGATCGCCACAGCGCCATTGGCGCATTGTTTTGCTGGATGGGGCAGTCATTCAGAACCGTGTGATCCACAGTGGCGCTCTATTTTTCTTGTAAAAAGCAACAAAAAAGGGTTCGACTTATTTTTTCTTTGAAATGCCCGAGCGATAATATAAGAAAAACAAACTTTATCTCTCGGCAGGCGTCGGAAATGGTCGGAGTCACCCGAATCTTGATCACACGCTCGATGTTGTAGAATTTTCACACTCCCGGAAAAATCTGACTCCCCCTTCGCGTGAACGCGCGTGACTTATGTTTCACTCTGTGGCCACTTGACGGGTTTTCTGTTTCTGTTGTACGTTTACTGTTTTTGCTGTTGTTTTCTACAGGTTTTCGGGTTAAATGTGATTAAGTACCGAACTGCAGACATGTTTTCCTGTTAAATATGATTAGGTGACATGTTTCTCCTCCTCTTCTCATCCGTATGTGCGCACCCTAAATGGCATCGGGGGAGATCCTACGCTACTCTCAGCTTCACTCCTATGAGGACATCAGGACAGGACAGGGTGTAGTCGCCAAATATTGTTCATATTCCATCAGTGTCCTACACTTGTCAATAAAATAATTGTTCACTGAGAGTGGGGGAGATCCTACGCTACTCTCAGCTTCACTCCTATGAGGACATCAGGACAGGACAGGGTGTAGTCGCCAAATATTGTTCATATTCCATCAGTGTCCTACACTTGTCAATAAAATAATTGTTCACTGAGAAAACTTTATCTCCTTATTTAAAATCGGACTCCCCTAAGAATGCAAGATATGGCATCAAAATATGTCTGGTATTTATGTATAAAGTCTTTAGTATAAGTATAGTTCTTAAGTATAAAGTCATTTGTTATTGTTGTTATTTTTATTGGGCCAGTAAAAAATATAATAGAATTGAAATTCTTTATTTATCCCACACCTGGGAAATTATTTGCTACAACAGCTAAAACACCAAATCACAACATTTTTTTAAAAAAAACTAGTAAATTACAGTCTGTAAGAACAGAATAATAAAATAAGGGGCTAAATGATCACAGTATGGCAGATTAAGAACAGAGAGACTATTTCAAAATTAGGAATTTAACAGAAACATGCAGGTTGAGTTAACTGTGCAGATTGTATGATATGAAATAAAATCTGGAGTCAGATTTTGTAGGGTCACTTAACAAAATCTGACTCCCGTAGAAGAGGTTTTTGTTGAGTTTATGCTACAGTTGTGAGATATGGTACATAGTGAGGGTAGAAGAATTGGACATAGGAGGAAAAGAAGGTAAACTGGACATGAAATTAATATTTTTATGGGTCAAAAAGTTTTGATCATGAACATGTTTCAGGTACAGGTTTTTAAATGGCCAACTGCATATATACATGGAAATGTGTCTTCACCCGTGACTGCTTGTTTGTAATAAAAATAACAACATACATACATATAAGTAAAAATAAAATAGTTAAAATAGAACTGTTTAATTGAGCATTTTTTACCTCAAAATGCACCAGAGTGCAGGAAAATGACTCAATTTTTTCCGCTATCACTGACACAGAAATTCGTGGCTCATTGTGGCTCATTGTTATTCTTATGAGTGAGCCACAGTGGCTCTTCATTTCAAATTCCGAGTGCAAGCATAGATTTTAATGCCTGGTACCACTAAAGGTACATTCGTTTCAACAAATATAATGTCAAAAACAAAAATAGCTCATAAGAGTTTAATTTAAGAGCTGATATCAGACATTTTCCATGGTTTTCTTGATAATAGCCAAAATCACTTCAGTTCTTCCATCAATAGCTATGGTATTGTTCTGCCAAAAACAGCTTTGTTTTCTTTTCTGTTTTAGTCACATGACAAACACAGGAGTTAGTACTTGATTCCATAACCATTGTTTTGATGACTGCAGCCATGCATCTTGGCATGCTTTCCACCAGCTTCTGACATTGTTCTGCTGTCACAGCAGCCCATTCCTGTTGCACAAATTCGAACAAATTTGCTTTTTTTTTGGCCTTGTGGTTCTCCATTTAGCATTTGATGATTTTCCACAGGTTTTCTGTTGGATTTAGATCTGGTGATTGAGCAGATCAATGCATGTTTCCAATGTTCTGGTTCTCCATCCAGGCTCTACCTGACCTTGTCGTGTGGCAATGGCAACCTAATCTCACATCAAATTGTGACATAGTCACGTTGGTCCACAATGCAAAACATTACAATCTCACAATTTTGGCCTGAAAATTGTGAAATGCTCACGTTTTTCCCCCCAATTCTTTTCTATTGGTCTGACGAAGGGTCACGTGACTGCATGCTGAAGGCTTCTCACAATAAAAACATGGCGGCTATTCCTTTTATTTTCCGTGGAAAATGCATTATTTTAAGATAGTTTGAACAGAAAAAAACATTTTGATCACATTTTTAGCGAGAAACGTATATAAAACTTTCACATTATCCATTCAGTTATTGGAAATAATCTGTGGTTTGGTTTGTTTTTACGCTGAATTTCACGTCACGGATGCCGTTTAATGCCGTTATGCTGGTTGATTAGGACGCTGCCACAGACGAAACCAAGTGGTGTGTTTATTTTTGTATTGTTGCATTGTGTAATTTTTTGAGTTGTTAAATCATTTATGTAACTCTTGATGATTACTGCTAGTTACTGAGATGTCTTCCCCGGTCGTTCATTAGTTGACGCGCTTCGCTCCCTTGTTAACAAGTTGTATTTCAATGATCCACAAGTCGCTCGTTGTCAATGCAAACAACCGTATTTATTTCCATGAACGTGCTTTTACCGCAATCATTTGTTGAGCTCATCCATACACCAGTCAGCGCACAGCGATCTAAAACCTTTATTCCCTTCTGGGTTCGGAACAGCACAACAAAGATCCCCGTCTTTCTACCTGAGCCTCAGGCATTACAGCGACACCAAAAAAATATATACATTTTAATTTCACGATGAATCTTTCACGTCTCGGAATGGAACTGTGACATTGTTACGTTTTCTACCGTTGCTGTGGTCATTGCTATGGACGCTTAGGAAGCTGTCCGCTTCCTGACCGTGGTCGGGAAAACACAGGGGAGAACTGTGGGGGCGGCTGTGACTCAGGTGGTAGAGCGGGTCGTCCAATGATCGAAGGGTTGGTGGTTCGATTCCCGCTCTCGCCTAGTCATGCCAAAGTTTCCTTGGGCAAGATTCTGAACCCCAAATTGCCTACCAGTGACTGTTCCACTGGTGTGTGAATGTATACTGACTGATGTTGCAGGTTGATTAGCAACCTGCACATTAGTGTGTGAATGTGTATGTGTCTGGGTGAATGGAAGCAATTGTTGTAAAAGCGCTTTGAGTACTCTGATGAGTAGAAAAGCGCTATATAAGAGCAAGTCCATTTACCAACTGATACATTTAACTGCTTCTATTTAAATAAAATGTGCGGAGAAGGTCGTTCAGTCTTTCTTATTTACTGAAGAACGGTGCATTAAATTATTCACAGTTTCTTCTGGCGCGGTCTTTACCGGCTAACACATGAACAACAACATAACAATGTGCAGCACTTCCGGCACCTTTCTTCTTCGGTGGTGTCTGTGTAAAACAATGTCCAACATGCAAACAGCACACCTAGCGCCATGAAGCACAAAATGCAGGTGTAAATCAATGACATCTTACAATTACAATGTCCTGTCTTTTAACTACACTGACAGTCATTAAAAACTTTGAGACCATATTTTTCAACATAATTTTTATTTTGAAACCCGAAACTAGATTTTCTTCATATGAATCATTTGTTTAGCATATTGACATACAGAGACAAAAAATCTAAAGTTTCAAGAATGATTTCAAAATAAAGAATTTCACAAAAGAAAACGGCACCTGCCAAACACAAAGCCACAACAGTCAATACCGAGTATGGCCTCCATTTGCTTCGATGCAGGCAGCAATCCGTCGGTGCATGCTTTGGACCAGGCTTCTGATTGTGGGTTGGGAACCGCCCATACGCCTGGCTACATCACTGTAGCTCAAACCGGCCTCCACCATACCCAGTGCCCGGAGACGTTGTTCATGTGATAGACGCGGCATGATGATGTTCACTGGACTAACAATGGTGGCCTTTTTTGGGCCTTTATATAGGCCTTCAAAACCCATTGTCAAATTGTGCAGATACTCACTGAGTATTGCTTGGTGTGTATTTGGTTCACTTTTGCAAAGTGACCAACCCATGTGCAATGAATCATGACAAAATGACAACTCATCATTATCTCAACTACCAGGGCACTAGATCATCAGTAAATCCACAATGAATAATTACAACCCCCCTACAAGTAGAATTCTGCGTACATTTCTACCTCAAAGTTTCTATTGACTGTCAGTATAATAAAGACACATTGCCCACATACAGTGCCTTTTGAAAGTATTTGGCCCCCTTGAACTTTTCAACCTTTCACCACATTTCAGGCTTCAAACATAAAGATATAAAATTTTAATTTTTTGTCAAGAATCAACAACAAGTGGGGCACAATCGTGAAGTGGAACGAAATTTATAGGATATTTTAAACTTTTTTAACAAATAAAAAACAGTTTGCAAAGTACCCTGCATCCTGAGCCGAGGTGATCCTCTTCTTGGCTCGCTTTGCAGCGTTACTTGTAGGTGAGTTGGGAACAGTAGTGCTGGTCTGAGACCCAGGTGGTATAGCTTAGCCATGATGTCTTAATATTTTGAGCATTGCTCCATAGCCCCCGGTGTGTACTCTTTGAAGATCTGCACTCCTCACTTTTTGCAGGCCTTACAAGGTCTTTGGTTTGGTAGCGATGATACCATATAATCACAGACTATGGCCTCGAATCCGGCTGGGGTTTGGCAGCAAGTTATCTATGCACTCGGTCTAGCTCGAGGGGGTGGGACCGCAGGACTTGATTCCCTGGTAATTCAACCATGAGTTCTGACAACAATTTTGCAGGTCGGGGACTCTTGATGGATTCGGGGAGATCAACAATACGAATATTGTTCCTGTGGCTTTGACTCTCCAAGTCTGCCGTCTTAGCCGTTAGCTTGTTGTTGCTGTCGACTAGTGCCATACAGTGTTCCTCCACTGCTTGAATTCGCTGTTCCAACATATTGGCTGTCGACTCCAAAGAGTCAGTGCATTGGCTATGCTCTGTTGCCATGGACAGAGTTTTATTCATTTTCTCTTTGAGGACCATAAGAGTTGTTGCGAAGTCAGCCAAAATGCTAGCTCTGTGCTCCGCTAGCAAGTTAGCCATGTTCGTAGAACATGAGCTGTCACAGGTGCTTGGGGGCTCACTGTCAACTGTCTTAAATTTTGCTGTTTTCAACATTATGCTTGTTACAAGTATATCGATCAAATATCTGTGTAACTATAGTGGGATGTGCTCCAAAAGTTAAAGGGGGTTCTAGGAATTTGTTTTAAATGTAAAAACACGAAAGCGAGACTAACACATCTACATTGACTAATCAGGGTTGACTGTCAGTAGCTACATTAAACATTGATACAGTAGTGTCAATCACCCCCAGTGAGTATGTTTCAGATAGATTTTTGGCCGTTGCAACTAGTGCAACATAAACAGCCAAAGAAAGTTCTTTAATATGTTATTTTAAAAATCAGAGTTGAAGACGTCATTTCCTCCAATCAGTTTACCCACCCGTTAATAAGACCCAGTCAAGAAAGTTAAAGTGCTTCTCATCTGAAGTGGTATGGATAGTTTGATGAGACAGTATGATTTCAAGCAAATAATGAAAATTGTAGTTATTGGAAATAACACCAGCAGGCAGATGGGTGTTTAGCATGTTTCAAGCAGGTTGTACAGTTTTCATCTGAGTCTTCAGTGTGGCTTCCAGAAGCAGCATGCTAGTTTGTACATTAACAGCCCAGCACTAAACCAAAATGTCTAACATAGTGGCTTCAGCAGGTGAAGAGCCAGATGTTTTTCTCTGGACTTGGCAAAACGTTAGTAGAAAATGGTGACTACTGGACTTTCATTATCAGGCAGCCAGAAATATGAGAAATTAATTCAAATAATTATTTTTATCTATTGCACGTAAATAACCAAATGTTTGCTTTCAAAATGGGGTAACCGGATAGATTCCTTATCTGTCATCTCACTGTGACTGGTTTCACAGGCTTGTGGCTTAAAATGATTCACTCAACCTAACACCACCTGACCAGCTGCAGCTCCTTTACAAAATTAAGGAAAAAAGGACAATAATGAAGGTGAAACTGTAGCAGTGCTGTTGTTCAAGAACTAGACAGTCATATTATTGTAACACACATGCATGTTTATTGCACATCAAACCAGTGGCCATAAGTTGACAAAAGTGTGATGTCAGTAAGAAGTCTGGGCATTTAAAATAATAAACATTTTTAAAACAAACAAAATTGAAAACATGCAAGGAACAAATTACATCTCTGCACGCACGCACGCACACACACACACACACACACACACACAAAATGGGGTATTTTGTTCAATCAGAGCAGACTAGGTTCTACAATGTACATGCTACAAATGTTGTGTGAAGAAGGTATTCAGCAGTTTGACTAAATAATCTTACCCCAAACTTTATTTCTAGAGCTTTCAGCTACATCTCATCATTTACAGAAGTAGATGGAGTGCACTCAGTTGTCATCCATGTTTGTAAAATCTTTTTTTTACAAACAATTAAAAAAAAAAAAGCACTAAAATCTAATTGATTACGTTCCTGTCATGACAGCCTTATTAGTATCAAGGTCAAACCATACTTATATTACTGAGTGCACTCATCTAATACATACAATTACATTTTCTAAAGTATGAGGGAGTATTTTGGGCTGATAGTGGAGCTAGAAAGATTAGGGAGTCCCAGAAACATTCAACATAACCTGAAAACCAGGAATGTCCCTGTCAGCTGTCATGTCAGATGACATAAGCCACTGTAAACTCAATGTTCTATTATTAGCATGTTGGGCTGTGAAGTCACACGGGGGATCCCATTACAACATTACACATAGATATGACTCACACTGCACTGTCACTCGTGAGTAAACAATCCAAATATGCACTTTACATCATGTTTTGTATGTTACAAATAGACATCTAGAGTCATACAACACTCCACTTTTTGATGAATGATTTATTTGATTTAAGTAACCTTTTATTTGAGGCTCTCTGTTGCCACATGTATTGCATGCCAAGGTATTTACTCTAATGGAAACATTAGAGCTCCAACATTATCTCATGCTTTTGGTCTGATAATGCAGTTTCTATTGCCACCGTACATGTTCTCTGAGGTAATAGGAGTATTGCTAGATAGGCAAGTTTTCTGCCCCCCTGGGATGCCTTTCATTGTTTGGGAGGGAAATAAAGTTGATTTAGAAGAGAGGTTGTGATTTGGACTAATAGATGAGTTTTCCATCTACAAAGGAAAACTCGTCATCTAGTCATCAGAGATTTTAAACTGTAAGGAAGAGACTAAAGATACAATGTCCACTGAAAATACCATACCATATCATGTCATTTACTACATCCACATGGGGCATTCCATTTAAAATAAACCAAATTTGAAAAAAGCTCCTCCCTGAGTCCCTCAGAATTGGCAGATTTTTGATGTTAATGTTATTAGTATATTTAATTGAGTCTTCCCTTCATACAATTATTACTTTCACACTTAAATGCTCTTAAATTAAAAAGTGGTGGGCCAAAGTTTGGTGCTAAAATATAACTGTATTAGAAAATTGTTGAGACAGGGAAGGAATCTTGACTACAAAATGAGTCAAAATGTAGGGAAAAGATCTTTCTTAGGCTATAACTTTTTCCACCAACCACCATGTTCCACATAATGATGACCCTTGAGATTTCACACTAAATTCACTTTTTAAAGTTTCCTGCAGTGATTTATCAGAAAACAGAAAACACATCAAGGGTGCCAATACTTGTTTCTGTCACACTGTGTTATAAACAATACAGTCTTGTAGTATTGCTATTGAAACTATGATATATCCCATGATGCTGATGTTATAAAGAAAAATTGCACCAAGAAAAAATGAGATTTTGGCTTTAGATAGTGAGTGGAGGGGATGTCACATTGATTTAGTGGCAGTTTTTAACAGAGCTCAAATGTCTTTTTCAGCTCTGAAAATCTCATGTATTGATCTCCTGCAGTTGTGAAGTTATGTTTTATGGCACTTATCCAGGTTGTTTTCTCCTGACTAGATCCTTACTTGTGCTATATCTATTCTCAGATGTGCGTCTCTTTGGATAAAAATGTCTGCTAAATGAAATTGCAAATTGTAGAATGAAGGCTCAACAATACTGGAAAAAAATAATTGTAATTAAGTGCAAAATTTTGACATATATATTTGACATACTAAAATTATTGTGCAGAAAATATGTAATTCTGAGGGGGTGATGCGGGAGGCAGTGATAGATTTTTTTTATGGAATGCCCCACTTAGCCTTTGGAGTGTTGCAAGCAGTAGGACGTTTTAACAGCAGCATTGTACATTCTGTTTCTTAGTCAAGTTTAATTCTGTACATATAAATGAACACTTAATATTAAATTATTGAATGATATTTAAATTCTGAATATATAAGATAAACTGGACCAAAAATAAACGTCCACCAGATGAAAAGTAGAAGTAAAATTGCACCATTTTGATGAGGACTAAATGGGTTCTAGTCTCTGATTGGGCGTCGTTTTCAAAGCTAATGTGGTAACACTGCTTAAGAGGTGTCTATTTGTGACAGGCTACGTGCGATTAGTTTGTGGTAGCTGAGTACTTCCAATGGAACACAGTCACAGGGATGCTTGAAATGAGAAAACAAAATGTAGATCTGGAGGACTTTCAGAGTGAGATTGAAACTTTTCTACCAGACTTCATCCACAGAATTACCACCACTTTCTTTTTCAAATCATTTTTTAAGCAAAGCTCCATTATACACTTCCACACACACTTTCAGAAACCAGCTACAGCACTAGACTATGTCACAAAATCTTGCAGAAGAGATGTATTTTACAATGAAGATGTTCTTGAAAAAAAATTGATAGTCATGCATGTTCATGTAACCAAAGTGAAATCCTGTGGCTTTTTTAGGAATACATATTTTTTGCGGTAACTATTTCATGTTCACACTGCAGAGATTATCAAACAAGTTCTGCATTTAAACATTGCAGTGGAAACTTAGGAGCTTCCCAGTCTGTATGCCTCAGCTTCACCTTACAGCAGCTGTGAGCAAGGTGGTAAACAATCATTCATGTGAACCAAACTTCTTTGGAAGAGAAAACAAGTCCACCCATCTGCTTGGTACAACTTTCTCTTCTGTTCATCATTGTTAAACCACATAGCTTAGCTCACAGTCAGTTCCTGGCATTATCACTGAGCTTGTTGTTCCACTAATTCTGATTTTTCCAAGCGCTCAGTAAGGTAGGCTTTCATTGACCTGGATTATGTGATTCATAGTTTTTTGATAAATTAACACCTATTAAAGCACTTGCTACCAGAATCTTTTGCTTGAGTCAGCATTAAACTCAATTAAAACTTGGGGTTTGTTTCAGTATTTTCACTACCAAACATTGGGGCGTACTGAAAAAGATTCAGTACACCCCAATACACAATATCTCAAATGAAGTATGCCAAAAGTACCTGGATGGCCAACTACATCTGGTAAGATTTTGCAATTTGCAAACCAACATGTTTTTCTGGCCATTCTGACCCACATTCCTCTACGAAAGAAATTTGAGCCATCTGTTTAGACTTTCTTTCATGAAGCTGCATACTCCACCAGGAGTATGTCTAAAGCAAATCATTTTGTCAGCTTATAGATTTAGTCGTTTTTCTTTAAGTTTTGTACATCTACCAGTAGACTACACAGTTAAAATGTTTATAAATTTTGTCTCGGTTTTAATTGTTAAATATACATTCATACTCATAATTGTTTGCATCTATACTTCACACAAAGAGTCTCGTGGCTATGATCATCTGTATTGCAGCTGGAATGCTGGAACCCTGGAGCTTTAATTCAAATAAGTTCTGTGTTAATTGATTGACACAGTCCTTCAGTGCCTCTTTCACTTCGAACACCTCTAAGCTAGTTTGAATAATTTTGCTAAATTGTGTTTTTGGCTCCATCCAACTTTGTTGTAGTCTTGTCAGTGTGTTCCTAAAACTAAGCAGTCACTTTGCGGAGTATAACGTTATCATAACTGATACCCAAAAGACACAATTAAGACCCATGTTGTAATAATTCATTGAAATGATCTTTCACTGGATTACACAAGGCCTTGGTCTTGGAATGCTGATGTATATGTAAAAGTAAGACTGATAAGAGCCATGTTACAGCTGTCACACAAAAGCAGCCAAAATGCTGTCAGTAAACTCAGGGGGAGTATAACTGTAAGAAAAAATACTACAATAGGAAGCCTGTGATAACAGGTCATATTACAAGTATTTGCTGTAATTTCTCCCGTTTCTCATCAGTGATGATAGAAATGTTCTTAATGGGCAGTTTTGCATAAGTATTTCCTTCAATCAGAATACAAGACATTAACCCCAGTTTGTGCCTATTGTGTATGAGCATATATTTGAGTCACAGAGGCAACCATCACATTGAATTCACAAAAGCATGATTTTTGTGACCCATAAAAGGGGTAATTCTTAAAAAACCCACAATGTGATTTAAAAAGATACAGTGGTGTTCTATATACATAGAAAATAATAGAATATCCTTTATTAGGATAATCTAGATGATTTTTTCTATATATCAGTCACTTCTGATGCCTTGTGAGTGGCAGCCTATTACAGCAGCTCCTACTTAGTTTGAGTATTTTGAACATACTCCATTTTATTCCTGGTATGTGAACTCCATCTCTTTTTTGTATCTTTCATGTATTGTTAGGATCTAGACAACGAACCCATGCAGCAGGCAACAGACAGGCAGGCGGGTGAATTAATAAGGAGTTTTAATAATAACATAAACCATTCCACACGAGAGGTACAAGAATTAAACAGAACGGAGGAGGGGAAAACTAAACAGAGCTAACACTGACAGATCTATGGTCAAGGTGGGGGCTAAACTAAACTAAACGGGGGAGAGGTGACTCACATAGCAGTCCGGTGGGGGAAGAACGGGAGATGAGACGAGGACAGGGCGGATGGAAGCCGGTGACCGAGCTGAGGCAGAAACGGAGGAGCAGGCAGAATCCAGGCAGACGGAGAGTATACTGAGAGGAAAAAGGTGCAGACAAGGAGATCCGATGGCCGGGAAGAGCGACCCAGAGGTGTGCGTTTGTCGGAGAACCTCAGGTACTGATCCAGCACCGACTAATGGCAGCACCAGGCTTTTATCTTGCCGTTGATTACAGATTACGGCCAGCTGCTTTCCTCCGCGGCTGCTCGTAATCACCTGAGGCAGATCACCGGAGAGGGAGGGGGCGTGACAGTACACCCCCCCCCCCACCCCCCACCCCCCCTTGAGGTGCGCCTCCTGGCGCACACTGGGCCGGATGGGGTCGTTTCTGGAACAGGCAGGGATCCGACTGGAGGGACTGCTCCGGGGGGCGGCCCGAGGGCTGGACAGGCCGGAGCCGGACAGGCTGAAGGGACCGCTCTGGAGGACGGCCCGAGGGATCGACAGGCCGAGGCAGGACAGGCTGGAGCCGGACAGGCTGAAGGGACTGCTCCGGAAGACGGGCGGGCTGGGGTCAGGTGGGTGGGAGGGACAACTCCGGAGGGCGGCCCAGGGGCTGGACAGGGAGCTGATGGCCCGACCGATGGAGGTCCTCAGGAGGCCGGACTGGGAACCGGCAGCTGAGCCGACGGGGACCTTCTGGAGGCCGGGCTGAGAACCGGCAGCAGAGCCGACGGGGACCCTCTGGAGGCCGGGCTGGGAACCGGCAGCTGGACCGACGGGAATCCTCCGGAGGCCGGGCTGGAAATCGGCAATTGATCCAAGAGAATCCTCCAGGAGCTGGACTAGTAACCGGCGGCGGCGGGACCCCTCTGGGGGCCGGGCCGGTGGCTGGACTGGGTGCAGGCGGCGGCGGGACCCCTCCAGGGGCAGAGTCAGAGCCGAGGGCTCCTCCGGAGGCGGACCTGAAGCCGGGGACCCCTCCGGGGGCGGAACTGGTGCTGGAGCCGGAGCCGGAGGCCCCTCCGGGGGCGGAGCCAGGGGCCCCTCCGGAGGCAGAGCTGGAGCTGGAGTCGGAGCCGGAGGCCCCTCCTGGGGCCGAGATGGAGCCGGAGCTGCGGGCCCCTCCGGGGGCGGAGCTGGAGCCGGAGCCGGAGCCGGGGGCCCCTCTGGGGGCGGAGCTGGAGCCGGAACCGGGGGCAGAGCTGGAGCCGGTACCAGGGGCGGAGCTGGAGCCGGAGCCGGGGGCCCCTCCGGGGGCGGAACGAAAGCCAGGACTGGGGACTGAACTGGACTTGGGACGGAGGAACCCTCGGGGGGTAGGATTGAGGACAGGACTGGGTCTACTTCGAGAAAAGAACCTGGGAACTGGATTAAACAAAAAATGGGGAACCTTTCGGAGAGCTGAACTGTGGACTGAAAAAATGGAACTGGGGATTTCTCGGGGAACTGGACTGGACCTGAGACTAAAAACGGGGGCAAGGGGACCACTATTGCAGGAGAACCAATTGGCGTAGCCACTGCAGGTGAGCCACTTGGTGTTGGGGTGGCGTCTAGTCTTTTCAGGGCTTGGGGGGAGGTGCTACGCCCCCTCAAGGCTGCCGAGGAGGAGCTATGCCCCCTCAAGGCCGCCAAGGTGGCGCCATGCCTCCTCAAAGGTTCAGGGGAGGCACTGCGCCCCAGCAAGGACTTGGGGGAGGTGTTATGCCTCATCAAAGACTCGGAGGAGGCGCTATGCCTCATCAGGGACTCGGAGGAGGCAGGACGCCTCTTCAAAGCTGCAGGAGAAGCTCTTTGCTTCTTAAAAGCTGCAGGACAAGCTCTTCGCTTCTTTAAAGCTGCAGGACAAGCTCTTCGCTTCTTTAAAGCTGCAGGACAAGCTCTTCGCTTCTTTAAAGCTGCAGACAAGCTCTTCGCTTCTTCAAAGCTGCAGGACAAGCTCTTCGCTTTTTCAAGGCTGCAGAGGGAGCTTTTAACTCCACTAAGGCTGCAGAGGGAGCTTTTAGCTCCACTAAAGCTGCGGAGGGAGCTTTTAGCTCCACTAAAGCTGCAGGAGAAGCCTCTGGCTTCCTCAAAGCTGCAGGAGAAGCCTCTGGCTTCCTCAAAGCTGCAGGAGGAGCCTTTGGCTTCCACAAAGCTGCAGGAGTGGCTGGAAGCCTCTTCAACACTGCAGGCCCCACAGGAACCAAAGATGGGGCGATAGGTCCCACAGGAACCAAAGATGGGGTGATGGGCCCACAGGAACCGAAGACAGGGCGATGGGCCCCACAGGAACCGAAGACAGGGCGATGGGCCCCACAGGAACTGAAGACGGTGTGATGGGCCCCACAGGAACCGAAAAGAGTTCCACTGGGCCCCCCCAACTCCCGAGCGGGAGTTGGGGGGGTGCAGAACCCCTCCAGAGCAGGAACCGGGAGCCACAGCACTTCCTGGCGCCGTGCCTTCAGCGGCCAGGCTTCTTGGTGCATTGCTCTATTACCGGTGGTGAAACGGGCATGGATTGGCACCTGGGAGGAGCGCTAACGACCAATGGGTCAGCTAGTCCAGGCGCAGACAGGCTGGAGAGGTGCGAGGCAGGAACGGGAAGGGTCAGGTACGGCAGGGGAGTGTTTAAAAACTCCCATATGCCATCCGGCAGGTGGCAAATCAACCAGGGCCTCTGGGCCGCTAACCTGCGACCCAAGGTCACAGTAGCCTCTTTGTGGTCCTCCTTCCGATCCCACCATAAATCGCTTAGTGCATAAAAATGCACACTATTCTCTTTGTTGGAAAAGAAAATCTACAAGTGAGAGCTCTGAGACCTGATCGGAGCGCCTGCTGGGTTCTGGTTTGGCTGGATCATTCTGTTAGGATCTAGACAGCGAACCCATGCAGCAGGCAACAGACAGGCAGGTGGGTGAATTAATAAGGAGTTTTAATAATAACAAACTATTCCACACGAGAGGTACAAGAATTAAACAGAACGGAGGAGGGGAAAACTAAACAGAGCTAACACTGACAGATCTATGGTCAAGGTGGGGGCTAAACTAAACTAAACGGGGGAGAGGTGACTCACATAGCAGTCCGGTGGGGGAAGAACGGGAGATGAGACGAGGACAGGGCGGATGGAAGCCGGTGGCCGAGCTGAGGCAGAAACGGAGGAGCAGGCAGAATCCAGGCAGACGGAGAGTATACTGAGCGAAGGAGGGGTGACGAGTAATTCCAGAGTGAGGGGAGGAAAAAGGTGCAGACAAGGAGATCCGATGGCCGGGAAGAGCGACCCAGAGGTGTGCGTTTGTCGGAGAACCTCAGGTACTGATCCAGCACCGACTGATGGCAGCGCCAGGCTTTTATCTTGCTGCTGATTACAGATTACGGCCAGCTGCTTTCCTCCGCGGCTGCTCGTAATCACCTGAGGCAGATCACCGGAGAGGGAGGGGGCATGACTTGTATATTGGTTTAATTGATTTCATAGTTCTGTCACAATGTTAGTAATGTGTTCTCATAGTTATTGTTAATTATTCATAAACTGCATATAATGTGAAAAACGCCGCTGACTAACTGGAGATGGATTTTGTGTGGTACATTTTGGACAGAATGTGTTGTGACTGTATGATCATGTTTCTTTTATTTGTTCTACTTATTTAGTTGGTCTGTGGTGCAGATGAGGATAAAACATCAAATCTCTCTCGCTCTTTCTGTGGGTCTGTCTGTCTGTATATCTAGCTCACCTAAAATCTTTTTTGAACCCAGTGCAGACAAATTTTTGGTTCATCGGAAGAGTTATTGAGAAATATAACTACCTAGAGAGCATTGTGGACTCCCTTTTTTCCCCAAACATAGCTGATTATTTATCAATAACAAACATCATTATGGTAGTTCTGAGACTTAAACATATGCTGACACATGAGGGGCACAAACTGAGGCTAACAGTAAAAGTGTACTGAATGCATACATGACAGCAGATAGAGCAGATAGAGGTTTGCTTTTGCAAGTGTGTGTGTTGCTTAGTCCATTAGCTCAGCAGTTCCAGGTAGGTGACAGGTACTTTGCCCTTTTCATTGCCCCGTTCTCCAATAAGCCAATCAGGGTCCATTCCTGGTACGGTGTATACAGTAATGAACTAGAGAGAAAAACAAAAAGAAAGATGATTTTGTAGGACAAATTTGACAAAAAAAACATGACCGAGCAAATGACACTCTTTATAACAAGAAAAAAATAAAAGGAAAACAGGAGAGTAATACAGTGTACATTATGTGGTGAGATTTACATCATCCCCCCTTGTGCTAAGTTTGGAATCAACAAGCTTTACCGTTATTCTAAAACATCGTACATATAATGAAACAAAGCTGAAATTACTGAGGTTCATGAATTATTCCCAGTTAATTGTAGTTTGAAATTTTCATGCCCTCATGCTTTTGCTCATCTCCTTCTCTGCTTCTTTATCTGTCTCCACTCCCTCTGAGTAGTGTCTGTACAGTCATCTCTAAAGGTGCAGTCAGACAAGCCAAGCAGCTGAGAGGAAAGGAAGCATAAACATCAGGGGGCGTATGACAGCATTCCACAATCATTTTCTTGTAACACTTATTCTGTTGTGGTCTGCCATCCCTCATTATTTGAAATGAACTTAAATAAACAAGAAGTTCATTTGAGACTCGACAAAGCGGTGTGACTAACAACAGTCATAGTATTCTTCACAGAAAGGAGTGGTGTATAAATTACACCCTGGCTGCGTAGTCACACAGCAAGCTGCCTTTGTCATCATTCCAGCATGATAACGATCCAAAGCACACTCCCAAAATCCCACAAGAGTTTCTAAAGAACAAAAGGGATAACTATTACCTGGTCAAGTATGTGGCCTGCCTTGAAATCCAGAAGTACACTTCTGGGGTATTTTAAAGAGAAACACATCCCCTCTAGCAAAGAACAGTTGCAAAGAAACTCTCAGAAGAATGATGGAACATCTTTCAAGCAATTTGTATAACACTTGTGCCCTCCATGGTGGAGAAGATTGAGTTTGTCATCAAAAATGAAGGTGGACATGCATAGTACTGAAAAAGTAAAGGATTGTAATTTCACTAATGAGAGGTGTACTGACTTTTGTTGCACCGAGTTCCTGCTGGGGCCTGCATTTTTAATATAGTAAAAATAAAAAACTTTTAACAGCAAAACAAATATCTGCTGTTCCACTCAGAAATAATGCAATTACTATAAGGTGATACAAAATTTGAATAACTTCACATTTAAGTGATATCGCAGTCATGTGAAAAAGTAAGTACATGGAAACATTTTAATTCCTGTGAAAAATTGACAACACTTATTATATATTACTTATTTATGCAATTTTGCTTGGAAGAGGGGTCAAAAACTTAGGGCGGGGCGAGACATGACACCTGTCAATCACTTACAAGAACGAAATGAATGAAAGCGGACTGTATCTGCTGGGGCTGTAAAAAATAAGCCCATTTAGAGATATTCCATGTTTTTCTTTTGACTGATTGGTGCTGTTGCTACCTTTGTTTTCACCTAAACTTAAAATAATCTGTTGTAAGTTATTTGAAAAATAATTTTCTCATCTTTTTTGTCTCATCTTTTGGCCTGGGAGGGCTTAGCCCTGTTAGCCTATTTATACCAGCCGTCCCTGTATATAGCATATGGTCAAACCACTGTGAGAATGCCCAATCTTGTTTATCTCATAACCTAAGAAGGGTGGCCTGGTTAGTGGTTAGTACTTGAATGGGTGACTGCCCGAAAGTACCAGGTGCTGTATGTTTTCAGATTTCAATATACACTTTAGGGAAGTAGTGGTTAACACCACAGCGAGAAGATCCCTGGTTCCCTGGGCCTGGGATCTTTCAGTGTAGAGTTTGCATGTTCTCGCTGTGCATGCATGGGTTCTCACCAGGTACTCCAGCTTCCTCCCGCTGTCCAAAACATGCAGAGGTAAACTGGTGACTCTAAATTCAGATGGGATAGACTCCAGTCCCCCAAAGACCCTAAAGAGGGTAAAGTGGTGTATAGATAATGGATGATAGATGGATGTACACTGCTCAAAAAAAATTAAAGGAACACTTTTTAATCTAAGTATAGCATCAAATCAGTCAATCATGGGATACTGATCTGGTCAAGTAAGTAAAAGAGAGGGTTTTTAGTCAGCTTCAGCTGCTTTGGTGTTCATGAAATTAACACGCTGACCGGCACCGTGGAGCTCGGTTGACATTTGCCATAGAACACAGGAATTGGCAGGTCTGCCAATGGCGCCCTTTGCTTTTCACAGATGAGAGCAGGTTCATCGTGAGCACATGTCACAGACATGGAAAGGTCTGGAGAAGCCATGGAGAACGTGATGCTACCTATAACATGGTTTAGCATGACCGGTTTGGTGGTGAGTCAGTGATGGTCTGAGGAGGCATATCCATTGATCTAGGTACATTAGTAACCCCCGAAAAAGGTGACGAGTATACACTGATCAGGCATAACATTATGACCACCTTCCTAATATTGTGTTGGTCCACCTTTTGCTGCCAAAACAGCCCTGATCTGTTGAGGCATGGACTCCACCAGACCCCTTGGTGCCAGCTGTGGTATTTGGCACCAAGATGTTAGCATCAGATCCTTTAAGTCCTGGAAGTTGTGAGGTGGGGCCTCCATGGATCGGACTTGTTTGTCTAGCACATCACACAGATGCTGGACTGGATTGAGATCTGGGGAATTTGGAGGCCAAGTTAAAACCTCAAACTCATTGTTATGCTCCTCAAACCATTCTTGGACCATTTTTGCTTTGTGGCATGGTGCATTATCCTGCTGAAAGAAGCCACAGCCATCAGGGAATACTGTTTCCATGAAAGGGCATACATGGTCTGTAACAATGCTTAGGTAGGTGGTGCATGTCAAAGTAACATCCACATGGATGGCAAGACCCAAGGTTTCCAAGCAGAGCATTGCCCAAAGTGTCACACTGCCTCCGCTGGCTTGTTTTCTGTCCATAATGCAGCCTGGTGGCATGTGTTCCCCAGGTAAGCAACACACCTGGCTATCCACGTGATGGAAAAGAAAACGTGATTCATTTTTCCTGCCTCTAACACATCAACTTTGAGGACAAAATGGACTTGCTGCCTAATATATCCAACCCACTATCAAGTGTCATGATGAAGAGATAATCAGTGTTATTCACTTCACCTGTCAGTGGTCAGAATGTAACGCCTGATCAGTGTATAGCAGAAGGGGAGAACAAAACTTGGCAGGCATTAACAAGCAATCTCCATCTGGTGAATAAGATTGATCAGTTGTAGATTCAGCTACCTGGTTTGTGCCACCTAAACAGGAGAACCAAAGTAATTTGCCACATGCACCTGTTGCAAGACTGGTGTATTGATGATCAAAGACATGACTAGAGCAGAGATGTACACTTTGGCTGTACAAACAAGAGTTCCTTTAGCTGTCAACACACCTTACCCCTGCCATCAGCCTGTGAGTTGGAACTCCGCAACATCTTTTTTTTAATAGCAGATCACATGTACAGCTGAAAATGAATAAACACGGAGGCAAGACCCAGCATGCTAGAAGTATCTACTGCTACAACTTGTGGATTTTAGCCCCAACCAACACAGACTGAAGTGATGCCACCTGAGGACTTTCATTGAGCTCAGTAATGTGTGTGGTTGTGGGCAGACATAAACCCCAAACTGTGCTGTTTTTACATGGATGGCCAGAATTCAAGTTACTCTGGTTTCAACAATTAAATCTAAATGGTTAACATGGCAAGAAAACAAAACACCATTTGTGTTATTTTTTAGGTAGTTTGACATTGCAGTATATGCTAATACTTTAAAGCTGTCAAGACATTTTATCACACAGTGGTTGAATTATTATATTATTTTCTTTTCTCTGTAGAGCTCGGCATTTTAAACTTTGGAAGATATCTGCTTGTTTCAACTACTGAAGGCTTATATTTTAATGCTTTAAAATGCATTACTGCTTTAAATACAGGCAATTTCCTCCATCATTTCCTTTGAAGTTGCCTGACCATGAGGCCAGTATGAACAGGGGGAATAATAAGTGACCAATCATTGTTCAAAACAGACTCAAAAATTGCAAACATTTCTTTTAATGGCTGCATGCCAAAACAGGCTATGGCCTCCTGTCATACTGTACGAATGGACCAAAAATGGATATGCTGATAAATACACACAAAAAGTAAAGTCTGGTTGTGCTACATTTAATTTTCTGTAGACATGTTAACATCATCATTTTCACTTTTTAATCTTTACAAACTCTTGTGACGGAATTGCTATCATGCTGGAATGTTCTTTTTCTGTCAAGTGTCTACAAATTGAGGGTCATTTCGTCAGCCAGAATTTTAGTATATCCACAGACCTTCATGTTGTCATCTATGCAAGGGTACTTGAAAAAATTCTCAGCCTCACCCAGAGGCCATAATAAGCTCAAATGTTTGAAGCAATTAAAGAAAAAATGAGAAGAAAGCTGCAAGCTAGAGTGTTGTTGCTCCAGGATAATCCATCCACACAGTATAGGTGGCAGATTCAGTCAAATGTGACTTTGCACTGTTGACCAATGCATCTTACTCACATGACCTGAAGCCATCTGACTTCTCTTTCCCAAACTGAAATCCCACTAGCATAGTTGGCATTTTGTTGATGAAGATCAAGATGTTGAAACTTGAACATCAGTAACCAAGTGCAATGAAGTTAAAGGAGACTATGTTGAAAAATAATGCAAGAAAATCTTTCTCCTGTGATGGTATCTTTTGGTGAGGCCGAAAACTTTTGAAGTACCCTTGTAACAGCCATCTCACCAACACCTTTGTATTTAAGCTGCCCCATGTCATCACATTGCCACCACTGTGTTTCACTATCAGAAATATGCATTCTGGTAATCCTGGACAGGTTCCTGTCAGGACTACCACAAAGTGGTGGTCCTTCTTGCTAGACCCCGTCAATAGCATCTTGGTCTCATCTGAGTGAATATTCTCCTAAAATTCATTGGGTTTCTTTGATTGTCTTTTAACAAAGCCTTATCATGCAGGTTTGAGCCAAACTGCAAGCAAGGATATCTTTCTTGAACACTTTCCAAAGACTTTGATGTAATTTCCTTCACTCTGTCTGAGCTGTCACAAAAACTGTGATCTCACTTCTGTTGTATACTGGATATGTTGTGTTAGAATCCAATATACATGCTGCAGTGCAGTTATACAATAGAGAGCCCTCTAATGGCTTCCTGTGTATGGGTGTTGCTTCCTTTTGTAACAGAGATATGGGGATAGACATAATGGGTGACTCAGAAATATCTTACTTTACCTCATCAGCCAACAGGGAAAGTTCACTGGAATCATGGGCATCATAGTCATACAGGACCTTGGCTTTCCTGGTGCCAGTGACCGGCAGCTGCGTCTGCTCCATAGTCAGTGTGGTTGTTCTTTGACCAGACGAAGAGGAGACGGTGGCCCCAGGAGAGGACGGTCCAGACAGGAAAGCAGAGGAGACGGGATTGGGGCAGACAGCAGCAGAGGACTGAGGTACGCCAACAGCATTAGCACATCTGTGTCAATACCAGATAAACAGATTAAGGATACAAGTGTTTACATTTGAATTCCAGCTTGTGAATTTGTCTGTGTGTTTGTCTGTGGTAGTCTTTCCACCCATACCTAACATTTACTGGAACCCAGCACCCTTTTCTCACTAATCCTGATTTAACTGGGATCGGGTGATGTAGGAGCCTTTAATCACCAACATCATTAGCACGCCTACAACAGCCAAGAAAACACTTGAGAAAAAAGTGTTTGATAGGTCATCAAAAAGTCACTTGTGAAGCAATCAAGCAAACAATGTACAGTATTTATACTATTTTTCTTCAATGTGTCTCTACTTCTCTCTCACTGTAACACAATATGGATGAGTACTTTTTACAAAATTTTCCATGAAGTTTCCTCTTTGTTGTTGCTTCCACTGCTCCCACAGCTATTGCCTTCCTTGTTTCAGAAAGTCACACATAAGACATTTAAATCCAAAATGTCAATAATTAAATATTCTTCCCCAAATTAAAATCCATATTATTATATATACTGTGTGATGAACAAGGTGCTGGAAAAAAAACAAAAAACATCTGAGGTTTTGATCCATAATGACATGGCAGTGTCACACAGTTGCTGTCCTGGTTTGAATCTGGTCCTGGGATCTTTCTACATGGAGTTTGCATGTCCTCCTTGTGCAGATTTCTCCGGGTTCTCCAGCTTCCTCCCACAATCCAAAAATATGCTGAGGTTAAATGGGGATTTTAAATTGTCCGTAGGTGTGAATTTCAGTGTGACTGTTTGTCTCTATATGTACGGTAGTCTTGTGATAGACTGGGGGCCTGTCCAGGGTGTCCCCTGCCTTCAGCCTAAGTCAGCTGGTATAGACTCCAGCCCCCTATGACTCTAATGAATATCAAGTGGTGTATAAATTATGGATGGATTATTTATTGGTTGAGAGACTTCTTTTTTTTATGTGAGCAGTATAAAGGGACTGTATCTGTAATTTCGTTATACTATCTTGTGCTACATACTAACGATCAGACTTGAAGCTTGATTCCGTAACACTGATGTCATTGAACCTGTTCTAAACTGAAACTTTTTTGAACACAAATTTGAGGCCACAGAAATGAAGCACAAACAATTTCAATCACCGTATTGTGCACCACTGTCTGAAAAAATTCCTCTACAAAGGATGTCAGCGGAAAAACAGCTCTCGAGTGCGAACTCTACCATCCAACTTCTACAACCCTCTTACCATTATTTGTCCCACTGGTTCTTCATTTTCTACATGTACACATTGACAAGAATACAAAATCTGTCAAATAATTTAATGCCAATAAATACAAAATAAGTTAATAAAAATAGCAAATGAGTTAGGAAATAAGTTTCTCTTTATTTTTATGCTATTGGTTCGATTTTACCTTTAAAGATAGCTCAAAACAAACTGTAACCAACTCTACAAATAAAACAGTGAAATCTTATCACTGAATCAAAATGAAAGAGCATAAATAGGGATGTGACACATGATGAATGAATAGTTCACCAGTGTTAGTGAGCCGTGCTCTCCAGAAAACAGAGTTGATGCAATAAAACCACAACTGTCCAGATGGACACAGGAGCGTGAACTCTTTTTTTTTCTTTTTTTTTTAGTGTTTCTTTCTGAAAATACTGCAACAAATTAGGCTGGTCTCTTTTTTCAGTCAAAGTGGATGATTCCTGATAACTTTGAGTCAGAATCTGTGATTTATTACGAAGGCTTTGGTTGGAAAACGAATGTATTAACTGTGTAATGAAATAGGTTTGTCTTTTTCACATTTATGTTGTAGTTGTAGTATTTAATGATAGCTTTCAGAAGCTAAATTGATGAGTTTAGTGACTCAATGTCCAACTAACTCTTTGATTTTTGGTTCTTGAAGTTATTTCATTTCTCATCCAAGCGGCTTCCTCCAGTCTATCTGACTGACAGGGAGTCCCACATGTTTATTGCCAGCCCAGACTCACATGGCTAATGGCACATCGATGATCTATGATGCCCTGACTCCAACTGTCACTAATTTTGTTTTCCTTTTTCTGTAGTTTTTGTTTTGTTGTTTCTGCAGGTGTCTCTGGATCTAGAACTACTCATCCGTCTTTGCTTGCCTCACTGATCTCCAAACTATTTATTGTTCTTGTATGTTTTTTTTTTTTTCTGATCAAATTTGAACTCTATCCATAAACGAATACTACAAACTAACACTACAAGTTAACACGACAAAACAAGTTCCAAAAATGGAACTTAGTGACTGTCATTACAATCAGACCTGTGCGTGTGTGTGTGTGTGTGTGTGTGTGTGTGTGTGTGTGTATGTGTGTATATCTATCTATCTATCTATATATATATATCTATATATATATATATATATATGTATGTGTGTGTGTGTGTGTGTGTGTGTATCTCCCTATTTATTCATTATGTCATTGTTGCACTGACAGCTCCACATGCCTTTTTAATTGCCCCCTGGAGTGAAATGAAGTTTTCTGAAACTGAATATTTCATAATAATGTTTTGAAAGCTGTACCTGTTGAGCTCCCTCTGAAGGTCCTGCATGTAGTGATGACACTGGGCATAGTAGGTGGCCTGAGCCTCTGCAAAATCCTGCAAACAACGCAGGTGGTTGAGCTGAGGACAGAAAAGAAAAGACGAACTCAGTATGACAGAAATATATCCAGCAATGCACACTGGCAGTCTGCTTCACAAGTTTTCACAGCAGCTAAAAGGCATCATCAGATAGCAGTGATTTCTGAACATGTAGTTGAAAGGGAATCCTCTGAACCCCCAAACTCTCCTGTAATAGTCCAAAAAACAGTATTTTTGGAGATTTTCAAGTTTATTATTTTCTGTTGTCACTTCATAAATATCTGAATTATATGATCATTAAAAGCACAATAAACAAGATGTTAAGAAAGGTAACTTTCACAATGTGCACCTTTAAAATTGATACCTGGTTGAAAATGTAATTCTGTTTTAAAATAGAATAGAATAGAATAGAATCACCTTATTCATCCCCGAAGGGAAATTCAGTTGTCAGGGTTCTTATCTGTTCAATTTTGAATTGAATAGCCTGACTGCTGATAACAAGAAAGATTTCCTAAATTTTTCAGTCCTGCAGTGCAGGGATAGGAGCCGTCCACTGATGTTTTGTTGTTCACTGAGGCAGATGTGAAGTGGATGATCCATGTTAGTCAGAATGGCCTCCATTTTGCTCAGTGCACGTCTCTCCACCTATGAATGTTAGTTTGATGAAGAATGAAACAAGTCACATGACCACAGTCTAGTTATGGGTCACACCTGTGGGATTGTGGGTCAGATGCAATACGGCCACAGAGGGAAAATACTAGCATTGCCAGAGAGTAAACAATATGGCCTGAAATAACTATTATGCACAGTCTGAGAGGTCACATGGTAATTTTTAGGGTCCAAGCACTGAATGGTGCGAAGACCCTATTGTAATGCTAAGAGTTTTTTTCTCCTGAAACAACTGCATTTTTGAGGGCCTAAACATACATGAAAATGCATGAAAATTTGCACACACATCAGAAGTGGCGAGAAATTTGATATTTTATAGGAACTGTGGAGGTGTGTGGTAAAATGGCTCCATAGCGCCCCCTACACTTTCCTACGGGCAGCATGTTTCACCTACAGCTACCAAATTTGGTACACATATGCAGCACATCAGTCTGAACAAAAAAGTCAGTGGTGGCAATTTTCTAAACCCAAAAGGAAGTCAGCCATTTTGTGTTGAATGCCAGATTTTGAACATTTTTAATTTTTTTTCTAGAGTGAACTCCTCCTAGGGGGAAACTCCAATTCACCACAAATTCGATCAGTACATACAGCAGGCCTTAATGAGCAAAAGTTATCAAAATCTTCTACAAAAGTCAAAGGGCGCGTCCGTGGCGGCCTCTGGAATTTTGATCCTTCACCATGAAACATCAGGTGCTGTGTTAATGCCCTGAACATGCTCCAATCTGCCTGAAACTATACACACGTGGACAAAATTGTTGGTACCCCTCAGTTAAAGAAGGAAAAACCCACAATTCTCACTGAAATCACTTGAAACTCACAAAAGTAACAATAAATAAAAATTTATTGAAAATTAAATAATCAAAATCAGCCATCACTTTTGAATTGTTGATTAACATAATTATTTAAAAAAACAAACTAATGAAAGAGGGCTGGACAAAAATGATGGTACCCATAACTTAATATTTTGTTGCACAACCTTTTGAGGCAATCACTGCAATTAAACGATTTCTGTATTTGTCAATGAGCGTTCTGCAGCTGTCAACAGGTATTTTGGCCCACTCCTCATGAGCAAACAGCTCCAGTTGTCTCAGGTTTGATGGGTGTCTTCTCCAAATGGCATGTTTCAGCTCCTTCCACATATGTTCAATGGGATTCAGATCTGGGCTCATAGAAGGCCACTTTAGAATAGTCCAACGCTTTTCTCTCAGCCATTCTTGGGTGTTTTTGGCTGTGTGTTTTGGATCGTTGTCCTGTTGGAAGACCCATGACCTGCGACTGAGACCAAGCTTTCTGACACTAGGCAGCACATTTCTCTCCAGAATGCCTTGATAGTCTTCAGATTTCATCGTACCTTGCACACTTTCAAGACACCCTGTGCCAGATGCAGCAAAGCAGCCCCAAAACATTACTGAGCCTCCTCCATGTTTCACCGTAGGGACAGTGTTCTTTTCTTCGTATGCTTGCTTTTTGAGTCTATGAACATAGAGTTGATGTGCCTTACCAAAAAGCTCCAGTTTGGTCTCATCTGTCCAAAGGACATTCTCCCAGAAGCTTTGTGGCTTGTCAACATGCATTTTTGCAAATTCCAGTCTGGCTTTTTTATGAGTTTTTTTCAGCAGTGGTGTCCTCCTTGGTCGTCTCCCATGAAGTCCACTTTGGCTCAAACAACGACGAATGGTGCGATCTGACACTGATGTACCTTGGCCTTGGAGTTCACCTTTAATTTCTTTGGAGGTTGCTCTGGGCTCTTTGGATACAATTCCAACGATCCGTCTCTTCAATTTGTCATCAATTTTCCTCTTGCGGCCACGTCCAGGGAGGTTGGCTACTGTCCCGTGGGTCTTGAACTTCTGAATAATATGAGCCACTGTTGTCACAGGAACTTCAAGCTGTTTAGAGATGGTCTTATAGCCTTTACCTTTAAGATGTTTGTCTAGAATTTTTTTTCAGATGTCCTGGGACAATTCTCTCCTTTGCTTTCTGTTGTCCATGTTCAGTGTGGTACACACCTTTTCACCAAACAGCAGGGTGACTACTTGTCTCCCTTTAAATAGGCAGACTGACTGATTATGAGTTTGGAAACACCTGTGATGTCAATTAAATGACACACCTGAGTTAATCATGTCACTCTGGTCAAATAGTTTTCAATCTTTTATAGAGGTACCATCATTTTTGTCCAGGCCTGTTTCATTAGTTTGTTTTTTTAAATAATTATGTTAATCAACAATTCAAAAGTAATGGCTGTTTTTGATTATTTAATTTTCAATAAATTTTTATTTATTGTTACTTTTGTGAGTTTCAAGCGATTTCAGTGAGAATTGTGGGTTTTTCCTTCTTTAACTGAGGGGTACCAACAATTTTGTCCACGTGTGTACATGATCAGAGTCCTGCCCTGATCACATCCATATGATGAAATACATTAACAGTCATAGTGCCAGCTGCTGGCAACAGAAAATGTCATTTTTTACACTTTGATGTACCATTCGTAGCCTGTTGCTCAGATTCACTTCAAATGAGCTGACATAAACCTAAAGACGTTGATGATGATTCACAGTGAAAATGGTGACTTGTGAATTTTGATGTCTCGTTATGGCTACTGAAATGTTTATATCTCAGCAAATCCTGATCCTGTCTGCCCCAAACTTCATGTGCTGGACACCAGGCCCAGTCTGAGGACATCCACACTGAAAAATTTAGAAATAGTTCTAGCATCACCTATTGGTAATATGAAGTTTTGGCATTACATTTGCAGGCACCATTGCTCCAAATTTTGTCATATCATTCTGGAAATTCACCCCTTGATAATGCCACAGTGTGAAGGTTTTGACATATGATACAATGCTGTTGCCGTGGGAATGCGTTGTTGCCGTGACAAAGTACTTTTTGACAGGTTAGGAATTCTGAGAACTTCACCAAAATTACCACACACATCACAGTCGACTCAAGGAAGGACACTGTATTCATCTCAACACTGCATGTCCTATAGCGCACCCTGCAGTAAGTTTAATAAACAGCCCCAGCAGCACGTTTCACCTGCGTCCATAAAATTTGGGAGACATATGTAGCATGTCAGGACACACAAAAAAGCCTCTTAGAGCCATTCCCTAAACCCAACAGCAAGTACACCATTTTGAATCAAGTGGACAATTTTTGCAGATTTGTTTCCGTTTTCGAGAGCGAACTCCTCCTAGGGGTTAGCTCCTAGAGACCTCAAAATTGGTCAGTATAGAAAACGCAACGTCATGATCAAAAGTTATCAAAAGATTCCGCAAAAGTTTGAGGGCATAGAAATGGCGACCCCTGGAAATTTGACAATTCACCATAAAACAGGAATTACTTTTTGACACATTAGAAATGCTTGTAAATTCACCAAAATTGCCACACACATCACAATTGACTAAAGGAATGACAGTGTATGCATTTCAGCACTGCATGTGCTATCGCGCCCCCTGCAGCATTATTAACAAATTTCCCCCGCAGCCCGTTTCACCTATATGCACAATATTTGGTGGGCATGTATAGTACATCAGGATGAACAAAAAAGTCTAGGGGGGACCCAAACCCTCAACCCAACAGGAAGTTCGCCATCTTGGATTAATTGTGAGATTTTTGGTAATTTTCGCCATTTTCAGTGGTTAACTACTCAAAGGGGATAACTTCAAGAGACCTCAAATTTAACCAGTACATATAACTGGTCATAATGATGACAGCTTCTCAAAATCATCTGCATCAGCCAAAGGGCGTGGCCCCTGAACTTTGATGTTTTGCCATAAAATATTAACTGCTGTGTAGCTATCCTCTGCATGCTCCAATCTACCTCAGACTAGGGCTGGGCGATATGGCCAAAAAATAAAATCTCGATATTTTTAGTCATCTTGGACGATTACGATTTTAATCGATTTTTGTTGTTTCTTTGCGGTCTGTTTCACAACTAACCTCTTTCAGCACCTCCGGCAGAGGCATCCTAAAGAATGGGAAGAGTGCCCGCAGCTACGGGAGTGTGGCATGGCCTCTTTGGAAGCTATAGGAAATGTTTAGAGGCTGTTATTTCTGCAAAAGGAGGATCTACTAAATATTGATGTAATTTTTCTGTTGGGGTGCCAAATTTATGCACCTGCCTACTTTTATTTAAATAATTATTGCACACTTTCTGTAAATCCTATAAACTTCATTTCACTTCTCATATATCACTGTGTTCGTCTGCTATACGATATATTTAACTGAAATTGCTGATCCGAACAACCAGTAATTTATAAAGGAAAGTCTTGAAAATTATCAGGGGTGACCAAACTTTTGCATACCACTGTATATATTTGAAATGTTTGTATGTCTTTATTTTCATAGTTTTCACAGCATCGGCTGACTGAGGACAAAAATAACTGTCAAAAGAAATCTGTATGATACATGGCCTTCATTATATCAGAACGGAGTAGCTACACCTCCAGTGGGTTTAAAAGGCATGTTATAAGACCCAAATAATTTTTTTACAGCATTTATGAGAGCTACAAACTGTAAAAACAGAAATGTTTCACAGAATTCTGCGCTCATCAGCAAAAACTGAGAAGCCATTATTTGACTCAGTCATGTGACAAAAAGTAACCATTCAGCTGAATTCCAGGCTGTGTTTCCACACAGTAGTGAGAAGACAAGTATGGAAACAAGTGAAAGAGAGTGAGCGAAAAATTAAACATTCTGGATCAATAAAAGAAACATGGCATTGCTCAGAAACACCTTACATGAAAGCAAGTTGTTGGAAGATACATTCAGAGTGGTGATAATCATAGTGACACTGTTGTAAATGATCTAACGTATGTACAGTCTCCAGTATTTCCAGTACTGTGGGCAAATAGAAAAATGATGAACATGTTGAGTTGGCATTATAACTTTAGTATACTGAAAAATAATATTTCTGGGTTTTCTCTACTTCTAGCCATGGTTGTACTGTTTCCATAGAGATGCAGGATTTTGTATTGCAGTGAAAAATGGGTCCACAGTGAAGAAAAATGTGACAGGAGCAGTGAATGCTACCACTGTATAAAGGTTCTCCTTGCAAATTGTGGTACTTAAATGCACCTCCTGATATGTGATTCTATAAAACACACACAATGATGCTCCCGTTTTAATCTGTCACTTCTATCAGTATGATGATAACCGACTCCTGAGCCAACGTAGAAAGCCACACATGAAGGAAACAAACAGCCCTCAGGAAGGGGCTTCTCCAAATACAATTCCATTGGGACATGAAGAAATGTAATTTCATCAACCGCTATGTGAAATCATTCTTCCATTGTTTGACAATTGTTTTCAGCTGCTGTTGGCTGGAATTGTGATGCTCTGAATTTCTCTTTAAAATACCCCAAGCATGGTCTATTGAATTTAAATCAGGCCACATACTTGTCCAAGTCATAGTTTCCCCTTTGTTCTTCTTTAAAAACTTTGATTTTGTGGTTTGGATCAGTATCATGCTAGAATATCCCTCTCCTACAAAGCTTCTACAGACCGGCAGATATTTTAATAGAACCACAGACATTCATAGTGACATCTGTAAAGGTCATTTCTCCAACACTTTCTGCAGTCATGCAGCCCCATATCATCACACTCCTACCATAGTGCTTCACTGTCAGGACTATGCATTCACTCTGGTAGTCCTGACCAGGTTCACATCAAACATGCTGAACCTTTTTCTTGGATACCATGCCATTGGGGTTCACATTATGTAATGTCCTTAACATCATCTGAACTGTCACACAAACTCCAGTTTCCATTGATAACCACTGTGCAAAATCTGAAGCAGCTGCCTGTCTGTTTTTCAGAGCTAGGTTGTTCAAATAGCTATGACATCACTTAGGAGGATGCTCATTGCTGCTCTCATTAGTGGTACTAAGGTTTGGTCTGTCTCCTGATTACTGCTTAAACTGTGTTGAGACCAATTGTTTGTTGTCACAGATCTCCCCTTATCCTTTACCATCTTTATGAAGTCTCACAAACAGATTTTCAGCTCAACTCAACTTTATTATTTGTCCCTTGAAGGATGATTTGTCATGCAGCAGCTTACATAAGCATTCACAGTAAGCAAACAATAAAAAACAGATTAAAGGAAATGCTTTTGTTTTGTTTCTGTCTCTTAATTGGTTGTATTCAGTTTTCATTGTGCATCAGCGACGTGTATTCACTTTCGCTGCATTGATTTTTGTACTTTTGTACTTGCATTTTTAATATAGTATTCATAAAGTATTTGTTTCTGATTTGTTCATGAGAGGAAATATTCTACTTAACTTCAAAATAATGTAATTACTGTAACGTGATACAATTTGAAATCATTTGACATACAAGCAATTTTGCACTGGGCTACTCACTTCTGCTGTATACTGTATGTGTCTCTTTGAAGGAATATGGAAGCAACATATCATTGTAATCGAGTTTCATGAAAGTTGGAGAAAGATGTCATAAGCTTGAAAATGTTAAGTGTGTCCAATCTTTCGGAAAAATACAAAACAGTGATTCATTCTGGCCATTTCCTTCACACTGACTGTCAAGTAACCATGACTCACATGTGTGCTGCTAATGCCTTCCAGCAGCAATCTGGTGACCTCAGCTTGTCGATCGAACTCTGTCTGAGCAACACGAAGTTCATGCTCCGCCTGGTGGACAACAAGAGGAAGGAATTGTTAAAGAGCTCATGCCATGTTTTTTATGAAGCACTGAGCCACAAACAGTCAGCCAGACACATCCATTAGCAAAGGTACTCACTTTGTCCACTTCCTCGCTCAGCAGCTGAGAGAAGCAGCCAGAGGACAGAAAAAAAAAAAGAGAACAAAAAAACACTCATGAACCATTCTGAGACTCAGACATTACATTATGTTCACACTGGCACCACTAAAAGCTGTCTGAGCTGCAATTTCACCAATATGAAAATAGGAAGGCAAATGAAAATTAAGAAGATGTATTTTTTAGTGGTGGGATGCGATTAAAAAAGTATTTAATTAATTAGAGGCTGTGTAATTAATTAATAGCAAATAATTGCATTTTTGTCAAATAGCAATATTTGACACAATAAGTTAACTTTTTCAATTCAAATAACTTGGTTGACAGTTGAATCAATAAAGAGACATATACATGTTCATCGTTTTAAATTTATATTAATAAAATTTTAAAATGGGACATATAGAAAAAAAAAAGTTAAACTCCTTGTTGCACAATTTGCACACAGCCACGCTTTTATCCAAGTTGACATCAGCAGGATTTTTAAAAGAAAACTTTCTGCCCAGCAAGCTCAGTGCAATCTCATCTTCTTTCCCTGTTCACCAAACTTGCTTATGTGCTGACATCACTCCTGTGTATCTTCATCATGCTGCAAACAGACTTTAGGTTCATTACCGCCACCTACTGGGCTGGAGTGTTCATCAGTGATACTAGTGTGCCAAAAATAAGGGAACTGAGAAAGGTGCAATTAAATGCGTTACTTTTTTTATGCGTTATTTCTTCTGTAATTAATTAATCAAAATTAATGCATTAAAGTCCCAGCCCTAGTATTTTTGTTTTTGCAGAAACTGAGTTTAGATAAAGTCTATTTCAGTTACTGTGATCATTTCCACCCTCAATCTAACCAGCTGCAACAGGTTGACTTGATATTGATCACTGACCCTGGGCACCAACTGTGGATGAAATACAGACTTTTTAAATGAAGTCAACATAAAATTAACCTTTACAATATTTAACTAACGAAATTAAATAAAAAGCAATATATTAATGTCATATAGTCTACTTTGGCCATGCGGCTTCAGGTCATTTTGCTGCCTTTGGCCCAACATCCATTGGTGCCCCCAGGGGGTTAAATACTTCTTGGCTAAATGGTTTTAAGGATATTCATTATCATTGTGCTGTGACACCTCAACAGCGCTCAGTCATTTCTGTTCTAAATTGGGAGTATCATCACTGTCAGTCCTTTAGTGATGTTCTAACCATGTTTAATTATCCACAAATTATATGATTCTACTTACAGCCAACAACAGCCAACTGGACACACTTAGTCTACAACGTGTGAACATTAAGATTTCTCAAGCAGTTAATATACAGTCAAGTCTAAACGTGTATAAGGACTAGTGAAGATCCTTCTAATCTACATTTGTTACTTCGCCAAGGAAGGCGGCGGAGTTATGTGAGTCAATATACGTCTGTACGTCTGTCTGCCTTGTCCATCTGTCTGTTCGCAACACTACTCAAAAACGAATAAATGATTTGGATGAAATTTTCAGGGAAGGTCAGAAATGACCCAAGGGCCAAGTGATTAGATTTTGGAAGTGATGCGGTTTACAATCTGGATTCATGGATTTGTTTCTGCATCATTGCAAGATAGCGGCATGGCGTCACTGTAACTATAACAAGTGAACACTATGTCAGCTGCCTGCTGATGATCACATGATTGTAATCCTACTACAAATCGACCGCTGTGAACTTATCGGGACTTACCTGTCAGAAATGAAACAAACAACAATTGATTAAATTGTAGGGGTGTTTCTGAGTCCCATCAATTCCCGCCGCCCACTGCATCTTTACGTCATGCGATGCGGTATCCGTACATAACGTACACATGCATAACAGACACCTGTGCTCAGCACAAGGTTATTTTGTTTGTGGGTACATCTATATTAAATGGCCACATTCTATATTACCTTGATTTCTGATTATCAATAACTAATAATTCTGACAATGCCATATGGGGGAATGAATAGCCTTGGCGGAGTACTGCACTCTCTGAGAGCTTTTCTAGTTTTGAATTTGACACAGAATTTTCATTACAAATAAGAGTGTCTGTTTTCCCATTTCAGAATTTGTATTAATAACAACAGCACTTTACCTTGAATTTAAGTGTTATTTTCTTCATTCGTCAGATTCTGTGTCTGTGATTTTTGTGTTCTATCGCTCAGTGAACAAAGCCTGATGTATTCATACAACTGATGCAGTCTCCACAAAGTGCTTTGGATCTCCATGCACTGCCCCCTTAGAAACCTTCAGTCTAACCAGAAACTGATTTATGACGCTTTTACTTTCTGATTACATTTTCTACTGTAATAATTTTACTTGAAAAGCAATGTTCTGCCTGAGGCCCAATCATATGTCTAACAAGTAAACGGTGGGTGCAGGTTGATTTAATTGAACAAGCCTCAGGTCCACCTGTGTCATCTGAATGCTGCTTCAATGGAAGGATCCAACTAAAGGAAATCTGAGTTTTGCACAAAAAGTGAACATGGTCACTGACTCTGATGTGATCATTTTGATTGCAGGCAGGTCTAGAAATGAAGTCAGTTCCCTAATATTTCTTCTGATCTATTTTATGTTTCTAAACCTTCAGACTTCTGGACCTACTGCATGTTACTGAGCATATCAACTCTTCTTTGGATAGCTAGCATTAATAAATACTGATGATATTGACCAACATGAGTGTTTTAGATGTACAATTTAATATTGCTGAAATATCTGCTTTATGTCCTATAAATTCAAATATAATATCTCCTGTGTTAATAAGAGTCCCTTTCTACAGAAATGGAAATAATTTGAAGCCTGTAGATCAGCTCAGGACATCACATTCCCTACCTTAACTGCCTAAAAATTGACCTAGTAATAAGCAGATTTAATTACTCCGCCAAGGAAGTTATGAGTCATGTGACGATTAGCGTATGTTTATCTGTGCACAACATTACTCAAAAACGGAATAATGGATTTGGATGAAATTTTCAGGGAAGGTCGGAAATGACACAAGGACCAAGTGATGACATTTTTGTAGTGATGTGGCTTATAGTCTGGATCCATGGATTTGTTAAAGATTTCCATTGCAAGGTAGTGGCACGGCATCATTGTAACTATGACTACAGTGAACACTACGTTACCACGTAATTGCGATGATTCTACAAATCGACCACTGCAGACTTATTGGAAATAAGACAAGGAATAATTGATTAAATTGTGGGGGTATTTCTGAGTCCCATCAATGCCCGCTGCCCACTACATATTTAAGTCATGTGTTCCGGTATCCGTACATAATGTACACATGCATAACACATGCTTGTGCTCAGTGCAAGGACATTTTGTTTGTGGGTACATCTGTATTAAAGGGCCACATTCTATGTTGCTGTGATTTCTGATCCTCAATAACTAATAAAAAAGCGCTGAATTTCTACAAAAATATGCCACATTTCTGACGATGCCATACAGGAGAATGAACAGCCTAGGTGGAGTACTGTGCTCTCTTAAGTGACTGCCTTTAAAATCTGTGGAATATATCTTTATTGTAGTAGTGGGCTATATCAGATAAATAATGAAACAACAATTGAAATAGCTTTGAATAAATCCAAAACCTAAACAGACACACAACAAAGCTGAGATGAGCCTAACACCAGATTTTTAAACCTGAACTTCATTTTTTAGAAAAAAAAAAAAGCTAACTAAGTGTAATGAGGAAGTATTTAATTAAAGGCTCTCAGGAGATCTATACATATGTTTGGATAATGTTTTACAGATGTTGACTCGTGTACATTTTTGTCAAGCACCAATAACTCATCGCATGGACATACACACGTGGACAACATTGTTGGTACCCATCAGTTAAAGAAGGAAAAACCCACAATTCTCACTGAAATCACTTGAAACTCACAAAAGTAACAATAAATAAAAATTTATTGAAAATTAAATAATCAAAATCAGCCATCACTTTTGAATTGTTGATTAACATAATTATTTAAAAAAACAAACTAATGAAAGAGGGCTGGACAAAAATGATGGTACCCATAACTTAATATTTTGTTGCACAACCTTTTGAGGCAATCACTGCAATTAAACGATTTCTGTATTTGTCAATGAGCGTTCTGCAGCTGTCAACAGGTATTTTGGCCCACTCCTCAAGAGCAAACAGCTCCAGTTGTCTCAGGTTTGATGGGTGTCTTCTCCAAATGGCATGTTTCAGCTCCTTCCACATATGTTCAATGGGATTCAGATCTGGGCTCATAGAAGGCCACTTTAGAATAGTCCAACGCTTTTCTCTCAGCCATTCTTGGGTCTTTTTGGCTGTGTGTTTTGGATCGTTGTCCTGTTGGAAGACCCATGACCTGCGACTGAGACCAAGCTTTCTGACACTAGGCAGCACATTTCTCTCCAGAATGCCTTGATAGTCTTCAGATTTCATCGTACCTTGCACACTTTCAAGACACCCTGTGCCAGATGCAGCAAAGCAGCCCCAAAACATTACTGAGCCTCCTCCATGTTTCACCGTAGGGACAGTGTTCTTTTCTTCGTATGCTTGGTTTTTGAGTCTATGAACATAGAGTTGATGTGCCTTACCAAAAAGCTCCAGTTTGGTCTCATCTGTCCAAAGGACATTCTCCCAGAAGCTTTGTGGCTTGTCAACATGCATTTTTGCAAATTCCAGTCTGGCTTTTTTATGAGTTTTTTTCAGCAGTGGTGTCCTCCTTGGTCGTCTCCCATGAAGTCCACTTTGGCTCAAACAACGACGAATGGTGCGATCTGACACTGATGTACCTTGGCCTTGGAGTTCACCTTTAATTTCTTTGGAGGTTGCTCTGGGCTCTTTGGATACAATTCCAACGATCCGTCTCTTCAATTTGTCATCAATTTTCCTCTTGCGGCCACGTCCAGGGAGGTTGGCTACTGTCCCGTGGGTCTTGAACTTCTGAATAATATGAGCCATTGTTGTCACTGGAACTTCAAGCTGTTTAGAGATGGTCTTATAGCCTTTACCTTTAAGATGTTTGTCTATAATTTTTTTTCGGATGTCCTGGGACAATTCTCTCCTTCGCTTTCTGTTGTCCATGTTCAGTGTGGTACACACCTTTTCACCAAACAGCAGGGTGACTACTTGTCTCCCTTTAAATAGGCAGACTGACTGATTATGAGTTTGGAAACACCTGTGATGTCAATTAAATGACACACCTGAGTTAATCATGTCACTCTGGTCAAATAGTTTTCAATCTTTTATAGAGGTACCATCATTTTTGTCCAGGCCTGTTTCATTAGTTTGTTTTTTTAAATAATTATGTTAATCAACAATTTAAAAGTAATGGCTGTTTTTGATTATTTAATTTTCAATAAATTTTTATTTATTGTTACTTTTGTGAGTTTCAAGTGATTTCAGTGAGAATTGTGGGTTTTTCCTTCTTTAACTGAGGGGTACCAACAATTTTGTGCACGTGTGTAAATCTACATTATCATTATCATTACATAAATCTAAACTAATCTCATACCAAAATGTAACAAATACCACTGAGTGAGCAATTCATATAACATCTCAGCTGGATATTTGTTCTATGTTTCAGAACCGCTGCCTCACAGTGCACACCTAAATACTGCCGGTACACTTTACTTTTCAAATCTGTATAACGGTGTGCTGTCATGCCTGTGAGAGTCTCTGTGCCTTGTCCATTCTGAATTGATGTTATCTGTGCTTGATACCTCAGAGCAGCATGTGTTTCTGTTTCAACCCTGATGATGCTAAACTGGGTTAGTTGTAATTTTGTTGGAAATAGATGACTATAACCTTCCAATCCCCAGATACCAAGTGAATACAGAATCTGGTTGGAGAAACACTTGTGACGTGTTCGAGTGTGACAGTTGCTGCTGTTGGTCACCAGCCCAAACTAAACTTGGCCTTTTCTCTACAAGCTGCAGGTGTTGAAGACTGATGAAAGCCTGTTGTGTGGTGCCCTCCTATGTTGACTGTGTGGTGTTGCAAGGATTTTTTTTCTCATTGTGAAAATTTTACATTATGAATATTACTTTATATTAAAACGTGAAAATTTTTAATTTCTCTCCTTATAAGTTGCCTCATAATAGGTCACATCACAAGAAGGAACAGTACAGTTAAAAGTGAAAAAATAACAACACAGCTGTATATAATCTCATAAACTAGGCCTGGGCAAATCACTTATTTCCTTCAATGCATAAAAACATAAAATCTGTTGAGAAATAAAGTTAAATTTGACTGTCATGTACCTCCGATTTTTAAAAACTGTTGATAAAACCAAGATATTAGCAAAAATGAATGGTGGGGCTTTATTTGCTACAAAAAGGGATGAGACTGCACCAAAAATAAACTAAAACATTCACTGAAGACTGACTAAAATCACTCATCTACCGCCTCTAATGAACAACACAAAACGACAAGGTGCTAGTCCTATAATGTGTACAACCTTCCTCTGCTCTGACACACTGAGATCAGGCGCCACATCCCAGCTTTCCCAGCCACTCTGCAGCTGGTTCAGTCACAGAGAAACAAAAATAGAAAGCCAACAAAGTAGTCAAAAAACTATTGTGATCATGAAGAAATATAAAATTAAATCAAACAACCATCACAGATCTCCATCTAGACACTACTGTATGTGACATTGAAGCTAAACCTGCTGCTGACAAGCCCTAAATGAGGTTTTAGTTCATTCGATTTTCCAGTTCCAATCACTTTACTATTTCCTAAAGTTCTGGTCTTCCAACACAAAATAATGCTACAAAATGAACAGAATTATGTAATCACATGTAAAAGGTGTTATATTCTGTTGACACAAACAGGAGATGAATCATTGGACTAATTACTGCAGCAGGAGCAAGCCAGAATCCACACTTATCATGTCAGTTTGTCAGTACTAATGGTGGAAAGTAAACTATCAAAAGAAAGACAGTACTGTTTAAGATTTTAGATTATGTTTCTATTTTAAAATATTTTTACTCTGGTGTATTGCTACTTTCACTTCAGTATAAGATGAAATGTTGCCAAAAAACAATTGTATAATGTTTGACTAATTCCCTCTTTGTTTTGACATGAAAAAAATATCATCTAAAACATGACTCAGGTTAGAATCTAAAGTGCAGACTCTTTAAAAAGTATGTTGTGACATTAAAAAGGTCATTGGTCATGATAAAACACTCTGTACATTATTCCAGGGATTTTTCCTGAATTGTTTGTGATACTGGATGCTTGAATGTAACAAAAAATCTGAATCATTCAGCATTATTCGTTCCTCTATATTACCCATATGGACAGAACCTCATCACACAGCTGCTTTAGTTGTTGTTTACCTAACAGGCCAGTAGAGCCTATTCTTAAAGAAAATCCTCTGGAATCTATAAAATTTTATCTAATTTAACCTGTAAGGTTATGAAGGTAAGGAAGTCTGACTTAGCAAACAGCTGTGGTTTAAACTCCAGAGAGTTCTGGTTTAGCAGAACCAGGCATAGAAATGCTCAATGACACAGCCTATTTGAAGTTTTTGTTCTGTTTCTTTGGTGTGGCAGTATAGCACATTGTACTAACTGCGGCTCATTTCAAATGTGTCAGTTTTTGCTATAAAATTTTTGTGCCAGAAATAAAAGCGTCCAAACACAAGAGTTCAAAATGTTCAAACACGCACAGTCCTGTCATCATATGGCTAACATGACATGCTTGATTTCAAATGCATCAGTGTTTGCTATTACATTTGTGTGTCAAAAACAAAAGCATCCAAACACAAGAGTTCAAAATGCTCAGATGTGCCCATCCCTGTCATCACATGGCTAACATCTCATGCTTAATTTGTTGAAGTATCAGAAATGCAGCACTTTGCCATGTTTCACAATCTGAAACAGGGAGACCAATTATTGGTTTGGTCCATTATTCATTTTTACAATTTGATGACCACTTCCTCAGCTATGTCTGATTTAACTAAAGTTTTTATAACATTAAACTGAATATTTATACAGATGTGTGAAATTTTTGCCCACTTTCAGCAGGTATTTTTGCACACTGAAATGTTTAACATTATCATCTTAAGAGCTGTTAAACATAAAACCTTACAGTTTTCACTGTTATTTCTCATCATACCATTGATTCTGTATCTGCAATATTATTACTAGAAAATTAGTTAGTTTAGTGGTTAGGCAGTTATAGTTATAAATATAATAATGTAATGAGAAACCTCATACACGTGAATGGCAAAAGTGTTGTCATCTGTCTATAAGAATGTCATTGTAGACATCTAAAAGATTCTTTTCGTGTGGGAAGTCCTGAATTATGAGTATATGCAATGCATATCCAGTCTAGCTATTAAATGTTTAAAAAGTCTGCCACAAGTGGCTGTTACACATGAGATTCAAAGACTATGTGACGTTACCAGTACAGGATGGAACCCAGCTACCCAGTCCAAGCTAAGTTAGGATTGTGTAGTACAAAACTGGCTGGATTTTTGCAGTGTTAGATATTGTATATGAGATCTTTATAGTGTACTGCAATGTCAACACACCAGGGTCTAATGGTAAATGCTCAGGCACACAAGTTAAATCACAATGTCAGGAAACTGACTTAGTGAAGTTCGATATACAGCCATGTCTAAAAGATATTAAATTAACTAGCTTTTGCTGATGAATTTAACTTTTCTTTTGTGTTGAACAGAAGTGCAGTTTCCTTTTTCAGCAGCTACACCGCCTGGCTTTAGCATGTTATTGCTTGGGGCTCTTACCGCTGATGCACTGGCAGAGAGAACATAATTTCGAGGCCTTGTCTCCTGAAAGTCAGGTGCAGCCTACAAACAAGAGCAGGGAGGAGGATACACATGTTGGTACAGTCATGCAGTTGCAAACTTTAAGCAGACATACAAAGGTAAGCTAAAATCAGACCAGCGTAAAGAAATCACAGCAGAAGCAACACAAGTGCAAGTCATTTAAAACAAGTGTAGAACAGGAAGCACTTTACAGGAAGCATTCATAATTAAAGCTGCAAGCAGCGTTGAACAGGTCCTCGCATCTTTGCTGGTCGGCGACGTCAAGCATTTCCACCAGCCAATGCTGCGACTGAGAGTGTATTTAATCCCATGGATGTGACGAGGGCTGGAGTCTGGGCACACAGGTCAAATTTCAGGCAGATTGGAGCATGTACAGGCTATTAATGCAGCACTTTCTGTCCATCCACCAGGTGGCGCTATCTCTGTGACTGTATATTGGTCTATGAAACTCATCAGGACTGGACTTTGATCAAACATGTAAAGTTTGAGGCAGATTGCAGCATGTACGGGGGATTTACACAAGACATCCTGCTTCATGGCGTAACATTAAAGTTCAGTTGGCCACCATGGCCACGCCCTTTGAGTTTTGTGAACAATTTTCACAAATATGCAACCTGAAGGTGTGTTTTATATATTGTCCCAAATTCAGGTGTTTTGGAGTTATTGCCTGTGAGAAATGAATTGCTGAAAATGACCAAAAACACCAAAAATCTGACATTTAATTCAAAATGGCCGACTTTCTGTTGGGTTTAGAGAATGACTCCAAGAGACTTTTTTGTTTGCACTGACGTGCTACATATGCATGCCAAATTTTATAGTCATAAGTGAAAGTCTCTGTAGAGCCTATTTTTTAAAATGCTGCAGGGGGCGCTATGGAACATGCTGTGAATGTATTTTGCCATTTGGATATGATCAGGGCAGGACTTTGATTAAACATGTGAGGTCTGAGGTATATTGCAGCATGCAGAGGATAGTTAGATAGCACTTGATGTTTCATGGCGAACCATCAAAATTCTGGAGGTCACCATGTGTGGACTGGTGCAGCTTTCCAGTGTTTATCATTGGTCTGTCAGCTCAGAAACGCACAGACCAATTATATACGAGTTCAGGCATCCCACGTGACGCTACTCAGCCAATGACGTCGCTGAATGGCATCGCCGCTCTGCCTTCAAAAACCAGCTGAGAAATGAGCGACAAAGAGGACTGTAGTGATGGGAGTTCGGCACTTTTCAGAGAGCTTTTGGCACGGCTTCCAAAGAAAAGCCAGCTCTTTCGGCTCCCAATTTATTATTGTTTGTAGCCTCATATTTAGCCTAACCAGGCAAATATGACTCATTTGTGTTTTGACAAACACTTTTTCATTCAGTGTTTTTATGAGAAGCCTTATAATTGACTCATTTTGTGCATTTGTTTTGTTACAAAAACAGGCATTCTTACTTTTGTTTAATATTTCAATCAAAATTTTTTGCACATAAACAAATGAACAAAACTCTGCACATGAACCCACAGAACCAGAACAGAAACCGAACCAAACTCAGTATTCAAACAGTATAAATGTCCTCAGTGTAGGTTGACATTCAGAAAAATCAGAAGCCCGAGCTTGGATGGGCTGATCCCATTTCTTCTTTCAGTGAATATCTGCCGTGTTTTTGAGAAGATTCTCTCAGATGGAAGAAGTTGTCTCTCCTCCATCACCTTCACCAGGTGGGGCAGACTGAGGCCTTGTCCTGCCTCCAGCTCAGTGGGTCGTCTGCTGGTTGGATGAGGGGTTCCTCTAGATATGATCCTCCATTCCCACATCAGCTGTAGGATTTCTCCTTGCAGCATCTCCTGTAGCTCTTCCATCAAAGAACCTCCACACAGCAGAAGTTTGAGGTTCCTCCTTCACTTTGTCCTCTAATGGTAGAGGTGTCAGGCTGCTGCTCTTATTCTCTGAAGTTTCTCATCAACAGCTCTGTTGTCACTGAAGGCAAGACTCTTTAATCTAGGATCCAGTGACATGTTTTCTGCGAGGACAGCGTCAAACTCCATACTCCATTAAATACGTTAGGAGTCAGCTCTTCAGATTCACTACAAAGCATCGGCTCTTAGAGTCGTATCTTTTGCACATTATACATCAGTGGAGGACAGACTGTGGTCACATGCTGACCATGTTTGGCTCAACATACAGCTTTAAGGCAGCTTTCTCAACTATGAACATAATCAAAACTAAATATTGTTCCAGACTCACCAATGAGCTCCTCTAAATATGTTTGAGAACAGCTCTGACACCATTCAGGCCATGATTCAAAACACTGGCAGGACAAGCAGCAGCTCAGTTCTCCCATTTGCACAACAGAAAACAGAGCACAGAACTTAAAATAATGTTTTAAAAAAGAATAGGTATACTTTATGTTGCGGGTTAACTGAAAACTGTTAAGAAACAGGTGGTTTGAACCCAAGCAGCAGGCAACAGGCAGGTGGGTGGATTAATAATAAAGTTTAATAGATTATAGAACCAAAAAATAATCAAAACAGGAGACACAAAGAATGAACTGAACAGGGATCTAAACCAAGGGGTTTGTGGAGCGGAGAAGGGAGGACGAGCAGACGTGAGTTCCGGGGTGAGGGGAGAAAGACGGAACAGATGAAGGAATCCCAGGGCACATTCATAGTGATTTATAATGCCCATCATAATCAGCCATAATGGTCTCATCACTCCTTGCAGAAATATTTACATGAAGGCGAGGAGGAGTGATGAACAAAACATTCTGAACACCCCCGGAGCCTGCAGGTGGATGCTGGGGTGGCGGTGGGGGCGAAGAACACGCAGCAAAATTCAATGCAGGACAGCAGAGTTGTAGGCAGGCAGAGGGAGAGATGAGAAAATTCCCAGTTTAAATACACCGCCAATTTGAGAGGTGGAAAGAGTGACTGTGCTCATAACGCACTATAGATGTGTTACGTGTTACCAAAAAGGGAAGTAGGAATATTGGGCCAGATCCTCAAAAGGATTGCATTGCTTTTGCAACCGCTAAACCTGTTCAAATGAGAGAAAAAAAACAGCGGGCAATCCACAAAGCATATGCAAAGGGTGAAATGAACACAAAGTAAACCCAAACTGTACTGCCACTCCTGGCTGCGCCGGTCCAATTTGCATGCATGTAAATTAGGGAATATTCATAAATTCAGCACAAAACCACCTAATCCACAGAGACCAGCGCTAATTGCCACAGACAGTTAAGCGGTGCTAATTTACGCCAGCGAGACCCGTGTTTTATTTTTTTTGAACTTATTCTTTATTTCAATTCTGCAGTGCAAGCTCCATCATACAAATACAACAAACTAGTACAGCAGTGTGGCAAATTAGCTATAGTGCTCCTTATTTCAGGACCATACAGTTTTTGACATTACAAGACAATATACACTTTTTTTCTCCAAATAGATACCATTCAGTTGAAGATATATTTGTGTATTAAAGCCCATTTATCTTTAAATATGTCACTTTTCATTTGTAATCTTGCAGTTATCTGCTCCATATGATACACCTCTTTTAACTTGTTTTTCCATTGTGTAATAGTGGGGGGCTGAGGATTGAGCCAGGAGACCATAATCATTTTCTTTGCAATCAAAAGTAATGTTTTTAATAGAGTTCTATTACAATTTGGTATAAAATTAGTTGGGAAAATTCCTAAAATCACAAAACTTGGTTCTAGTGAAATTTTGACATCTAAACATTTTTCAATTTCGCCCTGAATATCTTTCCAGTATTTTGTTAACTTAGAACAATCCCAAAATATATGAGTATGGTCTCCCACACAACCACATCCCCTCCAACATTTATCTGAAGTTTTACCAAATTTGGATGTGACAAAGGGGGTTCTAAAAAATCTAATTTTAGTTTTCCATTCAAATTCCCTCAGTGCTGGGCTTGTGGTTATTTTATGTCCCGCCCGCATTGTTTGCTCCCAATCTTCATCTTTGATTATTATGTTCATTTCAAGCTCCCATTTACCTTTAATATTTTGTGTATTCTCTATTCTTTCCTCTTGTAATATTTTGTAAGCATGTGATACATATTTACGGTTGATTGTCTTTTTGATTACATCCATAAAAAATTGTTCTATTCTAGAAGGTGGAGCCTGTAAGGAAGTCAAATAATTATGTTTATGTAGATAGTGCCTCAGTTGGAGATATTTGTAAAAATCTTTAGTTGAAAGATCATATTTTTGTTGAAGTTGTTCGAAGGTCATCAAATTCCCACCTTCCACCATTTGACTAAACATGGTAAGTCTCTTCTCAGCCCAAGTTTTTAATCCAGAGGAGGGAGGAAACTCTGGATTACGATGAATTTGTATTACTCTGCAAATTGAGTCAGGAAGATTTAATATTTTTTTGATATTTGACCATGTGGCTAAGGTATTTTTAACCCATTCATTTGTAATTGTTTTCTTCTTTTGTGACCATGCATCTGGATTTATAAAGAGAACAGTGTCAAGAGATATGTCTCGGCAATCTCCTTGTTCTATTTTAGTCCAAAGTGTATCCTCTTCTTGACAGACCCATGCTACCATTGATCGAATTTGGGCAGCATAATAATAATTTCTTAAATTTGGAATATTCAACCCTCCAACTTCTTTTGGACACATAAGGGTTTTTAGTCTAACTCTTGGGCGTTTATTCTGCCAAACAAATTTTGAGAGCCATTTATTAAGCATTGTGAAAGTAGCCATTGGGATTTTTATAGGTAAAGATTGAAAGAAAAAAAGCAGCCGGGGTAATATGTTCATTCTAATTGTTTCTATTCTTCCCACAAGTGAGAGAGGTAGGATTTCCCATCTCGTAAGATCGTTTTTAAGTTCATCCAAAAGTTTACCATAGTTTGCCTTAAATAGTTGTGACACTTCAGGGGTAATTATAATTCCAAGATATCTAAATCCTTGATTTGACATTCGAAAATTGAATTTGCTTCTAAGATCTTTTGGCCACTGGCCTTTTAACATCATCGCTTCTGATTTTGATTGGTTGATTTGATAACCGGAGAGCTTACCATAGTCTTCCAACGCTTTTATAAGTGGAGTTATAGACGTAGCTGGATCATTAATGTATGCTAAAATATCATCGGCAAAGAGGGAAATCTTATGTTCTTTCTTACTCCCATCCTCAATGCCTTTAATATTTTTGTTCAGTCTGATTGAAGCGGCAAGTGGTTCGATATTGATTGCAAATAACAGGGGACTAAGGCAGTCACCCTGCCGAACACCTCTTTCCAAATGGAAGAAGTCACAGCAGCTCCCATTTACCCTGACACACGACTTAGGATTTGTGTAGATTATTTTGATCCATTCTATAAATTGAGGATGAAAGCCCATCACTGACAGAGTTTTATACAAAAACTGCCAGTTGACTGTATCAAAAGCTTTCTGTGCATCAAAGCTAATTAACATTGAATTCTGACTAATATTCTTGGCCTGTGTTATAATATTTAAAGTTCTTCTTATGTTATTGGCACTATGCCTATTTGGGACAAAACCCGTTTGATCTGGGTGGATGAGTTTTTGAACATGTTTTTGTACCCTTTTAGCTAAAATACTGGTCAGTAACTTTTGATTATTACAAAGTAAACTAATTGGTCTGTATCCATCACAATGAGCTGCATCTTTTCTTTCTTTTTGAATAACTGAAATTATGGCCTCAGTCCATGAGATAGGCATGTCACTATTTTTAAGTGTGTAATTGAAGACCCTAGTCAGCAAAGGTAATAGAATGTCAGTAAAGCAAACTCTCCAGGAAGTCCATCGGTTCCTGGAGATTTATTGTTCTTCAGTTTTTTAATTGTCTCTCGAATTTCACTCTCTGTTACATCTGAAATCATGCCTGATGCTTCTTCTCTAGACAATGTTGGAAGATTTAAATTGTTAATAAAGATATCACACTGTTGTTTTATCTCATCGTTCATTGGGTTTGGTTCCTCATAGAGTTTTTTATAATAGGATGCAAATGCATTTGCAATTTCTTTCGGTTTATAGAGATTTGTTTTATGTGTGGGATGAATAATTTTATGAACCATTCTATCTGCTTGTGCTTTACGAAGTTGGAAACCTAATAAGCGACTAGCTCTGTTACCCATTTCGTAATATTTTTGTCTGGAAAATCTCAAAGCCCCTTCTGCTTTATATGTTAAAATTTTATCCAATTCTTTTCTAGTTTTTTTTTTAATTTCATGAGTGTGCTATTTGTTCCTGTGTTTTTATGCTCAGTTTGATTTTGTTTTCAAGATTGTTTTGTTCTTCTAAACGTTGTCTCTTTAATCTAGAAGATATTTGAATCATTTTCCCTCTTATAACTGCACTTCACAATGTAACTGGATTAACGTCTCCAGTGTCATTTATTTCTAGATATTCAATCAAAGTTTGTTTTAATTCTTGAACTACAGCTATGTTAGTTAGTAGTGAGACATTTAATCTCCAATATTTAAAAACATTCTCTTTATCTAAGTCAAGGTGTAAAATCACAGGTGCATGGTCACTCAAAGTTATACTTTCTATCTGACAGCCAGTTACTTTGTAAATATGTTGTTGAGATATGCAAAAGAAGTCTATCCTAGAGTAACTGTTACGGACATTGGAGTAAAAGGTGAAATCTTTCTAACTTGGGTTTGCAGATCGCCATGGATCTCCTAAACCTAATTCTGTTACAATATTATTAATTGTTTTTGTTTTTTTATTTTGAGGACCAGGGTCGGCTGGTGTTTTGTCTAAATTCCCATCTTGTATTGCATTAAAATCTCCCCCGAGTATTATTATCCCTTTGGCATTCCCTGCAATAATATTTGCAATATCTTTAAAAAAGTTTTCATCATATTCATTTGGGGCATAAAGATTAATAATAGACACTTCTTCTCCTCCTATTTGGCCACGAACCATTACATATCTTCCTAATTTATCTTGAATTTCAGGTGAGAAAGCTAGTGATTTGTTAATCAATATAGCTACACCTCTTTTCTTTCCAAATGAGGCACTATATGTCTGACCTACCCATTCTCTTTTGAGTTTTTTATGTTCCAACTCGCTCAAATGAGTTTCTTGTAATAATGCTACGGAGCATTGAAGTTTCTTTAATTGGTTGAAAATTTTTTTCTCTTTATGGGGTGGTTTAAACCATGGACATTATAAGTGACAACAGTTAACTTTCCCATCAAAATTTAAACTTAAAGACTTGTCAAGGAGTACCTTAATGTTTTCTCACAAATATTGCCTGCACTGTATACTATGTAACTATAGCTATATGATTGCACTTTTGGATCAGAATTCAATGTCATATTAACACAGAAACCGACATAAATGAACATTTTAAAGAACAGACTCCCAAACTTGAACAGGAAAAAACAGTTCTCCAAAACAGTCACCATGGAGATGGAGGGGCGTGACGAAACCTCTCCATGTGGTACACTTCGTGTGTTAGCAACTTGTTGGCAGCAGAAAGCTGCACCCATTGTTGCTCTCGCATAAATCAAATAAAAGAAGTAAAATGAAGATAAAAAAGTAATCTTACCTCCCCTTTGGCAGGGGGGAGACCCTCGTAGCATAGTGTCCGGACATGTCTCTGTTAACTAGCCTTGTTGTAGGGAAAAGTCAAATCTGACAATAATCAACCTCGGCAGTGCTGCATCTTGTGGCTTAATGGTCAGGGAACGATGTGCCCTCTCAACACCGAGGTCCAGGTCCTCCGGCATGTTCAAGGAGGTACGAATCACTTTGGTTATGAAGGGAATCACGGTCCTTTTCTCTTCGCCCTCTGTAATGCTATATATGTGTAAATTATTGCGTCTAGAATTTGATTCAAGATCTTCGCATTTAGAGGACAGTTTGGCTTCTCGGTGGAGCAAATGGCGGATAGCTCTCTCGTGGCGCTGTAGTTGGTCTTCGTTGTCGCTCACTCTCTGCTTTGTTTCAGTCATGTCCTGTTCAAGCTTATCCGTGCGATCGACAACGTCTTTTAGGGTTGTTTCCAATCTAGTCAAAGCAGCCTTAGTGTCTCTAAATGCATCTGCGTGTTCTTTTCGAAAGTTTCTCAATTCCTCCAGCATCGACGGCATGTTGTTTCCAGGCTGGTTCGTGTTCGACGGGTCCTCGTCGCATTGTTCACGTCTGGGTTCTTTCAAGGCGGTTTTAGCTTTCTTTTCTGTCTCTCTTCTCGTTTGTGACATATTTAGTCGCGTTTATGTTGATTTTTTTTGCAATAGATGTCAGTTAGAGACCTCTCTCTCTCTCTCTCTCTCTCTCTATCTATATATATATATATATATATATATATATATACATGCTGTTTTCAGTTAACCCGCACCTAAAGTATACCTATTCTGTTTTAAAACATTATTTTAAGCTCTGTGCTCTGTTTTCTGTTGTGCAAAGTTATTCTTACTTTGATTTGCTTGTCTGACTAAATAAGGGGATTAATCAGTAACGGACAGCTCCGGTATAAAGGTCAGTACACAATATTCAGGACCATGGACAGCTCCGCACAGGCGTTTTCTGTGCCACGGTCAGTGCACACAAGTTTGGGACATTTACCTAATGTCTCTAAAGCTTCGACAAAATAGCCTCCGATCACTTTTGGGTCACTGCTTGTTTTGTAGGCATTCAGCCAAATTACTTTACGAGAGAAGCCATCGATACATCCATTAATACACACACCAAAAGGTTTCAGTTTGTCATATGAGTCGATGTGCCAGATATGATTAGGTCGCTTTGAGAAGTACTGTCTTCTGTACAGTCTCCGTTGCTGTCTGAATGCTGACCCCTCTGGATCCAGCTTGGCCAGTATGAGTCGGACTTCTTCCTTCTTGACTTTTAGGCCATTTTCTTGGCACTTAGTGAACATCCACCGATATCCATGCATCTTCCCCGGACCGTGTAATTGTTCCTGTATGAAATCAATGACACAGCCCAAATCTGAGTACTCCTCCGGCCGGCTGAGCCTGTTGTCTTTTAGTATGCGCAGCAAAGTTCTCCTACTTAGGATTATTCCATCTCTCATGGCAAGAGCAGCAAGAATGTCATTATATGACATTCCGAGGTGGAAGAAAAAGTTAAGGAGCTCACTTCTTCTCTCCATTGTGTGTGTGTTTGAAAACATCTGATGTCACTACTGGAAGACATAGTGGCCGAGGACAAGGACAAGTCAAAACGTAGTAAATAACTTTATTTCGAGTGCACGTTTTATCTTAAAACGTGCACGTTTTAATATAAAGTGCGCCCGTTTTAGCTTAAATGTGCGCATGTTTAAGCTAAAATGTGCGCACGAATAAGTATGTCGTGCGCACGTTTTAGTATCGTGTGTGTACGATTTATATTTTTTTTCTTCTGTGGCACCTTAGGGGCTCCATAGAATCCTAACAGGAACACAAATATTGCATTTCTTTAGTGGTTATTTAGAACAATGCAAACATATTTACAGAATTTTAGAATCACTTAGTTAAGCAGTTTTATGTTTAGCTTGACGTTACCAGTAGTCTAAAATTTCCAGTGTCTTCTCTGTATCAACTCTGGTCACAGGTGTATGTCACCAGCACCTCCAGCTGACTGTTACTAAGACTTTTACTGTATCCACAGTTGTACTTCAACATTACATAACTGCACTGACATAAACTTTTACATTTACTGTCTAACTTGCCAATTCTAGCATGGTTCATGGTTCTTTAAAAACCATGTGTGCCAGTAAAGTGTTGCATCTCAGTATATTCTTCTCCACTAGCTCCCTGTGACCATTGTTCTGCTGTCAAAGGGTGATGGATTTGGTCAAAGCATCTTGTAGTCAGTGCAAGGCTTAAGAAACTTATTCTCAGTTAGTCTGAGATACATGCAACAAACACTACAAGCAGAGGCACTGAGTAAATGGCAGCCAGAAGAGCATCTCAACAGCTTTTCAAACATTTTAGGTTTGTTCAGTGTAAAGCAGGAAAAACAAAATAATTGCAAGTCCCATTCCAACGCCAGACTTTACATGCATGAGCTGGCATGAAAATGTTCATGTCTGAAGCTGTGTCTTCTTCTATTAACAAAATGTATTACGTTACTGTACTTGCTGTATTGAATCTTTTTCAGTCATAATGCACTGAGATGGTAGAGAACAGCTAATCTAACAAATATATTTAATATAGAACTACAGGTTTGTAAAGTCAAAGTGGCTCACATTGCAGTCATCTTTTCTCAGTTTTAACGGTCTATTAATTCATTTCTGGTCAATGTGAGGCAGAAAAACGCCATTTAATTGACAGATACACAATCTAATGAGAAAGTAGGGTATGGGAATGCACGGTGTTGTGTAGACTAACATCAGCTGCCTGTGATCACATTTCCCTATATTCCAGCAAATCACTGACAAACTTGTTAATATAATCTATCACTCAGTTGTAATAAATGGAATTTTGTCAGGAAGACTATTCCTAACTTTCACAAATATGACAAAGGCTATCTGAACTAGCCTAGCCGCGCTAGACCCAGCTCTGACGACGCAAGGTTCTAGTTACCCTCGGTAAGCTTCGAGGCTGGATGCTCCTAAAACTGGCCGGACGAATCACCATGAAGTGTAGAGTCAGAAGGCGGGCGTAACTAAGTGACGACAGAGGCGCGACGATTCTGACAGAAACAACCGGAAACAACTAGCCTAGCCGTGCTAGACAACCCACGGCAACGAATTTAATTCTCTGCCAGGGTCGACAACAAAAACGACAACAGTCGTTGAGCTCCATTAGCACCGACTCTGAATAATCTTTCTGTTAACATGTCTTTAATATACTTGAGCTTCACCCATTGACTAAATAAATAAGGCTTCACCGAACTCCCACATCCTCTGATTTCCGGCGCTCTAGGAACTACGTCAGCCTATTCGTTGCGCTGATTGGTTGTATACCTACCCAGTTGCTGCAGAGTGATTTGAAAGACACCCTTTTAGCCCGCCTCCCTCCCTGCCAAGGGTAACTAGACCCCTGCGTCGTAAGAGCTGGGTCTAGCGCGGCTAGGCTATATCTGAACCATTTAGGATAGCAAATTTGATTGGTATTTCCTATAGCTACAACAGCAGCTGGAAGCTGAGAGAGAACACTGGATGGTTAGCCACTGAACAAAAAAAGCAGAAGTTGAAATGACTAAGCTTTCAACGTGTCTACTATATAGACCCCAATCACTTGTTTCTGGTGATGTGATGAATTTATGTCTACAACAGACTCAAAGTTCTTTGAGCTATATTTTTGTCTCCAACAACTAATGAAGAAAAAATATAACTAATACTACACGTTACAGGTTTTTCATGAGTCTCTCTCAAATGTCTGCCATTAGTGGCTTGAAATGTAATGGGTTCATCAGTGCTGGGCTTATGTGTCTGCTGCAAAACAGAAACTAAAAGTTAAGAGTGCCTGCTTAAAGGAACCCAAAGGTCTTTGGATTAGTTTGATTTCACTCTTTTGTAAGGTCTTCACCCTACTGCCATATGAACAAAACTGAATTCAATTCAGCCCAATTTATTTGAATTGATTTGTACTGAATTTAAAGAATTGAATAGAGTGGCTGTGTGGATGTTATCAGTATAACTAGTGCTGACTAAGAAGCTGACTATGGTGAGTCTGATGGTTACTATGATTCTAATACTTTACAAATGACAGTGGAAGGAGAAAGACGATCTGCAGTGATAAAAACAAGTACAACAGTGTGGAACTTCATTCTCACCGCTGCTTTGGCTTCTGCCTGCTTGGCTTTTTTCACACGTGCCTTGCAAATGTCAAGATCTAGTCGGCGATTCTCAAGAAGGCGCCTCTCTTTCTGCACAAGAGAACAGGAACCCAGTCAGAAACAAGGGATCTACTGCAAGGAACAAACCTTGCAACATTAGGTCTTTATTTATCCATATAACAGCGCAATGAGGCAGCTCTGCTCGACAAGACACTTTGGATAAACGGCACAAAATCAGCTTCAGTGCAGACGTGTCTGCGATAACCCAAGGCAACATATTTTTCTTCACTTAGGTGGTGCTAATATCAACTCAGGTATAAAGTATCAAGGACTTATAGTAGCAGCTAACGTCGCTCAGTCAGACTTACTGATATAGTTCGCCAGTCTCCCTCCAGGAAGTTGCGAAGAGGAGAGAGGAAATTGATAGCTGAGGTGTGAAGGAACTCACGCTCAGCTCCCCCCAGTCGCTTCTGGTACTCTGCTACAGTGATCAGGGTACTGCCTACAGTAGGTACGATACACAAATACGCACATGGATACAGTGATAAGTGGATATAATGATTAGATTCTGAAAAAGCTGGTTAACATTCTGTGTCCAGCTATTAGCTTCTTCTTACTCAGGGCCTTGCTAATGTTTTGACTGACGCACGACTCGGCTGTTTCTTCTGCGGAGGCTCATTATCTGACCCGTCACGTTGGTCAGATTCCAGCTGGTTCCTCTTGTTTCCCTTTCTCTGTATCTGAATGCCAGCTTTCTTTCTATTACCAGGGCCTGCACCTCTGTTTTGGGCATTTCCACTTCTTTGCTCGAGTAGTAGTACTGGTAGCAGTGGATTTAGGTATGTAGTATTGCAAAAATTTCTACATTTCTGTTTTTTCTGTCAAGATGGGGTGCTGAGTGTACATTAATGAGAAATAAAATGAACTTTTTTTGATTTTGGCAAACGGCTGCAATGACACAGAGAATGAAAAATTTCAAGGGGTCTGAATACTGTCCGTACCCACTGTATGTCATGAAAAAGTATGAAATTTAAAAGAAAGGACTCCAGGAAGAGTCACCACAGTTAAACAGTCTAGTGTCTCATGGTGATCTAAATTCAACTTCAAAATATTAACAATTATAACTTGCCAGCATTGCTGAAGGACCAGATGGTAGCCAAATCAAGATCTGAACCAATGACTTCCAGATCAGTAGTCCAGAAACTTAACCACTGTGCCACTGCTTCCATGCCAGATTCTTCATGATTATGGGTTACTACAATTCAGCCAGTTATATTGTAAGGTATGGTTCTGTATGGTGTTTCAAATTCTTGCTCCATGTGCCCCCTTTTAACTTTGAGCACCTGCCCCTCCAAAGGTCTCTGCACCACTCTGCCAAGCAGTATTTTATCCCTGTATCAAAGTGATAATGAGGTGCAGCCTGATCTCTTTAGCAACATTATATTCATTTTATCCAAATAGATGTTGTTCACATTCAAAGCAGCTTTTCAGAGCATACAGTATGAGTGATAATACATTAAAGATGTGACTAGTAAAATATTGTTGCTTCTCTAGTCCTAAAGCACTTCATGTGTACAAAGCAGACAACACACTGTAAGTCTCATTAACTGCAGCAGTATCAGTTTCAGTAGCTACTCTGCTCACCGTATGGTGTTCCTGGACCAAATTCATTGGCAGCTTCCAGCATGTACTGGCCCAGCAGCTCTGCATTGGTAGTTCTGGAAGGAAGCTTCTTGTCCAGCTTGTCATAGATGAACTCCTCAATTCGAGCACCTGGATATCAGGTGGCAAAGAGACCACTGTGAAATCATATGCAACATTCATTCATCCATTATCTATACACCATTTAGTCCTCATTAGGTTCGCAGGGGGACTGGAGCCTTTTCCAGCTGACTTTGAGTGAAGGCAGGGGTCACCCTGGACAGGTCACCAGTCTATCACAAGGCTACACATAGAGAAAACAATCACACTCACATTCATACCTAGGGACAATTTAGAATTATCAATTAACGTCAGCATGTTTTTGGACAGTAGGAGGAAACCAGAGTACCAGGAGAAAACCCACGCTACACAGATAGAACATGCAAACTCCACACAGAAAGATTGAAGGCCCAGATCTGAACCCAGGACCCTCAAAGCTGTGAAGCGACAATGCTAATCATCCGTACAACAGTTGTTGTTTTTTAAAAAAAACAACAAAAACAAACAAACTTTAAAATTCCTATATTTCATTTCAAGATATTAAAGTATGAAAAGTTTGTTTCTGGATAAACAAAAAAACACATACATTACAGTTGGCTGGTCTAATTAACAGTTAAAGGTGTTTTTTCAAAACTTATTTGGGATAGTGTTAGGGTTAGAGTTTCATTTGCAGCTAAATTTTCATACCTAAAGAATATATATCCTGGCAGTCTTGAAATTCCAGTGACTCTGAATTCTCTATGATGGAATCACAGACACATATATTTGTTTGTCACCAGAAAACATTTAGGCATTTTTGTTCTTTTCTTGATTTAATAAAGGTCTTCTGGATATATGACAAAATCTGGAAACTAAAGATATGTTGCCACACATAAAAAATTTTTTGGGGGGGTGAGGGATTTCACTTTTTTTTTTTTGAATTTCTTTACACACACACACAGACCACTGGTGTAGTCCAGGGTATACGGTGGTATACGGCGTATACCCACTTATTTTTCAGTTAGCATTGCGTATACCCACTTCTAATGCTCCCTGGTGCGCATCATTCAGTAATATCTGTGTGCCAGGTAGCCCTCTTTTCCTTAAGGATGATGAAGCCATGAACAACCCTCCTCTGCCTGTAATTGGCTGGTACATGCTACCTTCACTGATTTGATTGGTTAACTTTAGGGATGAGCCCATCAGAGGCAGAGTAGGGCGGGTCATACAGAGGAAAATTTTGCTAACACCTCTGTGGCACTCCAGTTGATTGACAGGTCTGCTTGAAAGATGCGCGGAAATGCGAGAAAGGCAGAATAAACACCTTTCAAGTGAGTGGCACGTATCGAGCGAACCTACTTTCATGGACGATATAATTCTCAGGTAAGTTTTAAGGTGGTTTCCAAATGAATCATTGTTTTAAACTACTGGCAACATGACTGCACATTTCAAGGAGAGGATATTTTGTCACCAGTGGTTAAACTGAGTGTCGGGCCGAGTCTGACTAACGTTTAGAAAGGCTAACGTTATTCTAACGTAAGTCTGAAGCTAGCTAGATTGGGATAATGTGGGAAAACCTCTAGGCTGGTAGTTGATTTTAAAGTAAGTAAAAACACAAGAATGGGGACAGGTAGTTTAAGATTCGACCTAAAACAATATTGAGGTCTAACCAGGCTATCTTATTTTGTATAGGGACAGACAACAATGAAAAGGAAGGGAGGTAAATGATTTATTTCAGTTTTGAAAGTGCAGTTTTGAGTTTATCTGATTGGTTTTGATGTGTGGAAGAGAATGAGTTGTAGGTTTTATTCATGATGAAATATGAACAAGGATGCACTGTCAACTTCATATTTGAAGTATTTTATTTAAATAAATGTTCAAAAGTAACTGAAACACCATGTTTGCCTCATGATAAATGCATGTTACATTAATCCAGTTTGCTTGTGTGACCAGTAATAACTACAAACTGCTCCTAATCAAGTCATGATAATTTTATAATAGTGGGCAAATAGAAATGACTGAATAAATTGAATAGCGTAGTCTTCTATGTCACTGTTTCTAAAACAGGGCGTTTTTCTGGACTAATTCAGTGTTTCCCCTCCCATATAGCTGACGAGGCGGGCCGCCTCGCTGGTATAGGCCACCGCCTCATTAAAATTCTGCCGACATTGCCGCCTCGCTGGTTCGCGGCAAAAAAAAAAAAAAAGTGCAGCGCAAACCCGCCGGACTGATGAGACTGTCCGCGGGGGGTGTGCGACGGAGACGGAGACGGCCCGATAGTGTATATATAATCCCCCCCCCCCCTCAACAACTTTCAGCTGAAAGTAACCCCACCACCTCACAGCCATTTCAACCCAGGGGAAACACTAATTAAAAAAAGGTGAAAATTAAGAGTATCCCCACTTCTCCAGGGACCACTACACCACTGACACAGACACACACAAGTTTGGGCTCCTATCCTCGTGGGGACTTACCATTGACTCCCATTCATATCTAACCCCTAACCCTTACCCTAACCCTAACCTTAACCATCACCAAATCAATGCCTAACCCTAAAGAAACGTTTTTGCACTTTTACATTTTTTATTAACAACAACATGGCCAAGAAAACGGTGTTGCCACCCGTGGGGACCTCATTTTAGGTCCCCACCGATATAGCAAATAGTCAGATCAAAGTCCCCACCGGTATAGCATAAACAAGTACACACACACACACACACACACACACACACACACACACACACACACACACACACACACACACACACACACACACACACACACACACACACACACACACACACACACACACACACACACACACTATGGCGTCAGAATCGATTCAAAACAATCAAAGCAACTCCCAGCAACGTGTGCGTACATGCATGATTATTATGTTACGCATGCGTGCGTGCGTGCGTGCGTTGTAACGTGCAGATTGTATTTCACGCGTAACAAGAAGCTGTCTACCTATGAAGCAGTGTGTGCACCCCTGTCTGTCACTGTTTGACAAAAACCGTTACGCGCTCACACACATGCGGTTGCAATTTCTGATTGTACACAATAGAAAGTTGATCTGCACCGTGCGCACCACTCCATGTAACATGAGCGCGTAGTGCAGTTGGCCTTTTCATTTTAGTCAGCCAGGGGAGGCAGCAGTGAGCCATACTTTGCCTGGCGGAAAAGAAGAAGACGACGAAGAGTCTCGCTGACAAGTAGAGCTTCCGACAGCTTCCGAGGCCGGCGCCCGAAGACACTAAGTGTGACAGCAGTGGTGGGACTGGTGTTGGCCCAAGGTGACTGTGAACACAGGCTGCGTTGATACTCTGCCTCATTGTGTGAGTAATATTATTAATAATAGTATAGTAATAATAGTAATATTATTCTAAAAGTGGAGTGACTGCCGTCTTGTTTCCCTCACAGCTTGTGCCTGACAGAGGACAGTGTCCAAGTGGAAGACCAGTGCTGTCGTGGAGGATCAAAACACGTTTTAAATTACTCACTTCACTTTTGCTAGCTGGGGTCTATATAGACATGTTATGCAGTTTTACTACTAGAATTAGGATAATTGAAACACAGATTTAGGTTAATTGAAACACACAGACACAAAGTTGCACAGTAACATACACACAGTTTGACTGTGAATATTGTTAATATTAATAAATTGAGACATTTATATCAAAAGATATTCCTTCAGTTTTTATTTTAATAATGGTGGACATTCTTGTCTAGTGTCAAACGTGTGCAAAACAACTACCATTGTTTTTTCCAACAGTCACTGTAGAAAACACTGTCACCTGTACTTGCTTTCATTGGCCAAACAGGAGTCACCAGAGGTGATAGAAGCCTCAGCCCTGCACTGCTCTGCCTCTTGTCTGCCACAGCATGCTGCCTGCTGACTTCCTGTTGCTTTGTATTTGAGATGCATTTTTGAGTGAGTTAATGTGGACTCTTCACTAACTGTATGTGTTTTGATGTGTTTGATAACACCTATTTTTGTTAATTATTGTTTCCATTTATTACATGTGTCCTTTGCACCATCATCATCTATGAGACAATCAGATTCAAAGCAGAAGAAATAAATGGTTAAATGGCTCTCTGTGGTCCTCGCATCTTGACAGATGTGCCAATGTAGAGGCTAATCTCTAACCCCAGCCACCTTCAGTCTTTTACAGTCACCTTGAAGGCTAGAAAATATGTAGTATGTACTGGAGAGTTACTGTATTGATGGTGTTAAGCCAATGCTAAGTAATCAATGAACAACTTACAAAGGATGTAATCAAACAAATATTTATTTAGACAGTGTCAACATGAATGCTGCTAGATGTTCTAGGCAAACAAGACAAAGATATTCAAAGTTACAAAATAAAAAAAGCCAAATAGTGTCTGCTGGAAAAATGGCAATAAAAAATGTCCCTCACAGCTTGTGTTTCCTCTCATCAGATATCTGTGCAGTAGGTATGTGCTGAACTCAAACTGTCCTGTGAGGCTTATGTTTGACCTCTTATACAGAGTTCAGTGAGGTGTAAAGGCATGTTTATCATTGTCTGGGTATGTGTGGACAGTCCTAATTTAAAGAGGAATCCTCTCAGTCAGAGAGACATGACTGTCTCTTTGCTGGTGGTTGTTCCTCTCCCTGGCTTTATTCCAGTGTTGCTTCTCTAAAGTCAAAAGACAATAATAAAAAATAACTAAGGAATGTACAATAATGTTAGATGCCCATAGAGCAGACGACAAGTCTCTCCTGGTTTAGTGTAGCGCATTCAAAGTCCACAAGGTTCTTCAGTCGTGTGGAGATGTGTGTGCTCACTGTGGCAGAGATCTTCTGGACCATAATTTTGGTGACATCCTGTCCCTGGATAGCCTCTGTTCCCTTCTCTGGGTAGAAACCGATGAATCGCCTGAAGCCAGAGTAGGCTATGTTCAGAGACTGAATGAAAAACTACATTTTGTAGTCTAAACAAGGTAGTTTTGAGTTTTTACAATTCTTAAAAGACTATAAACAATTACCTGATATATTAACCATGAAAATTAGATTACAGTAGATGTGGTACTCAGGTGGGCCATAGCAGGAGACTGGATGCAGAAGAGAGGAGGCTGGAGCACAACTGTTAGACAGTTGTGTCTTACTGCGTAATTACTCTGATGAAGACACACACTGGTGTCGAAACATTTGTCTAACTGTTGTGCACCTTTATTAAGTTTACTTCTGCACCATTTTGTGTGCTCCAGCCTCCTCTCCTCGGCATCCAGTCTCCTGATGCAATCCACCTGAGTACCACATCTCGTGTAGCCTATGTGTCCTGGGCTGTCGAGCACCATTTTAAAGTTTTGCACTGATAAGCAAGAGCACTACAGTGGCCCTGAAGTGCAAATCACAACAACAAAACAGAAAACACAACAGCAAAACAGAAAATGCAAATGCAAATCGGACAACACAACGGCAAAACAGACAGCACAACAACATTGACCAAAACGGAAGTAGGTCTGCTCGGGCGAGAGAGATATCCATAGGACCTAAATGTGTAGTTATGTATTCTTCTGGCTAAAACCATGATCCCTGTCCCTGTGGATATCTCTCTCGCCTAAGCAGTTTTGCCGTTGTGTTGTCTGATTTACCGTTGTGTTTTCTGTTTTTTTGCTGTGATTTGCACTTCAGGGCTACCGTAGAGCACCCCTCCCTAATGAAAATTACATGCTTACCAGGCAGTATCAGGCAAGGACTTGCACAAGCAGTGAGGACTGATTCAGTGTCAGCTGCGGAGGCACACATCTGTAAGGAACAAAGACATCCATATTATAATTAAATATAATAAGGACCCCCTTGAAAATGGGATGGCACATCTCACGGGACTATCCTTTGAAAATAAAGTCACTTTTTTAAAAGGTGAAAAATAAACAAGAATCAAGAAACAATGAGAAAGAATAACCTGGAGATAAACTAAGTTGCTTTTTGAAATATCCTCAGTCACTGTGAATAAACAGATATGGCATTCAATATATAGAAAAAGACTGTAAGCTTGCATGTGAGGAAGGAGCAGCCCTGTAAGCTTCTCTCTGAAGGGTGTCATGAGCAGCTCAACAATGAGAAGAGCCATCTCTGCATCTTCACTAGTGGAGAGGACATTATTGTAACCTGGCAAAAGTGTTACTTAACCTTTAGTTACCAGCGGCCTGACCAAAAAGTTTGAAAAACAATTTTATTTTATTACAATTTTAAAAAAGCAAAAATAGTTGGCTTCTTCTCCGGGCACCCCGGCTTCCTCCCACAGTCCAAAAATATGCTGAGGTTAATTGATCACTCTAAATTGTCCGTAGGTGTGAATGTGTGTGTGATTGTCTGTCTGTATATGTAGCCCTGGGACAGACTGGCGACCTGTTCAGGGTGTCCCTTGCCTTCGCTCGAGTCAGCTGGGATAGGCTTCAGCACCCTCCGCGACCCTAGTGAGGATAAAGTGGTATAGAAAATGGATGGATGGATAGTTGGCTTCATTGTAAAGACAAATTGATCCGAGACAAACTGGATTTTTACAACATTTCAGACGTCATCTCCCAGAAGACATAAGGTGCAATAGTGCTTGGGGTTCACTTAACTAGTCTCAGAACCCATCACAGGGGAATGGAGCAGATTACATGCTCCACTCCGATGGTAACCATCAACACAAATCACACAATAAATCATGATATGACCACCAGAAAGGAAAATGCAAAAATAAACAAAATACATTCATTTTTATGATGCCACTCACCGTGCTACCAGGCACAATTGATAAACTGACTCCGACCTGAGACCTCAGTCCTGCAACCGGCATCCTATTGTGCAATCAAAAGAAATCACACAACATTAACAACACGAAAACAAATAAAGAAAAACAAAAGAGTTAACATCCATCACAATACCTGCTCCAGGCTATATCATGAACACTCAGTCCTCCTCGGTATCACTGGCCTTGACCACATATCTGACATCCTGGTGACCGTGAGGGAATAATTTTGTTCTGCCCTGTGTCGCAGGTTGTTATGCCGTGGTTGCACACCTGACCGGTCACAGCGTTCCATCTGGCTACATTATGGCTCTTCCACATTCCTCCATCCTGAGTTCCAAGATCCAAAGCACGTTTATGTCTGTCAGTCACTCAAAATTAACATGAATGTACACCTGGATGAAAAGAAAACATTGTTAGTGCAACAACCTATGATTATTGTTAGAGATACTCTATGTTCTGGCTCAATCACATGATCTTTATTTACGCAGCTGATGGTCCCGTTGTGCTAATGAAACTATCGGCAGTTGAGAAGTTAGGCTAAGTTACATAGTAATAATAAGTTATAATAAGTATAATAATAAGTTACAAGACCCATAAGAATTGTTGTGAAAGTTATTCAAATTTTTATTAGCCTCACTGACAAACTGACACTGTCCTCGAGTCTCATCTAAGCAAAGCTAAAGCTATTGATATGAATAACTGCGATCGATATTTTCACATTCTGATTATTTTTCGTTATTCCCAGGAAATAAAAGGGGTACAGGCTTGTTTAAAACTGAAAATAAGTTGGGTACAAAGACAAATGCTTACCTGACATTAAAAAACGTTGCAGCCTGACTGACTCAGTGGTCAACAGGTGTTATGCCGAGAAGTGCCTGCCTGCTAAGACCTGCATGACCGTCATGGGAACGTGCACAACTAAAAAATAAATAAATGAATTATGGAATAATAATAAACGTCAGAAGAACTGCAGCCGAGTGGCTCGGGGCCGTGAAGCCTGAGAACCTAATTCAAATAATAATAATAATAATAATAAAAACAGGGTAAATTTATCCCCGTGTTTTGGAACAATAGCGCCATCAGCTGGATGAAAATGGAACACCGAACTACTCGACACGCTCATGTTACGCGAAGTGGTGCGCACAGTGCAGATCAACTTTCTATTGTGTACAATCACAAATTGCGACCGCGCGTGTGTGTGTGAGCGCGTAACAGTATTTGTCAAACAGTGACAGACAGGCGTGCATGCGCTGCTTCATAGGTACACAGCTTCTTGTTACGTCATTTCCGCGTACGTGTGAGCGCGTGACTGAAATGTTCTATTATCTTCATGTGAGCATTAATGTGTGCGTTTGTAAAAAAAACGCATGAATGTTACGCGTGGCCGCTCCGCGTCGTGTGATTGCCGGCATGCAGCAATGATCACACGTGAACGTGTGCGTGAACGGGAGGCCATTATAAGTCAATGGGGAAACTACATTACGCGTCAGGCGCGGTTGCTGCACAGGCGTCAAAGCACATGAGTGTGACACGTTCAGTTGATAGCTGCGCACGCTTTTTGAAACGATTCTGACGCCACACACACGCACACACACACACACACTCATGTGAAATAATGCACGAATGTCTAAGTACTAACCTATTATTTCTGTGTACAGCACTTTGACGAAAAGTGCTTTATAAAGTTATTATTAGTATGGGTTTGGGTCCCTCCAAAGATACAACGGTCAATTAATCTATGAATTTTTTTGCTCCTTTTTGGCTTTTTGGTTCATTATTTATGATTCAATCTCTTCTGGCCTCATTTAGTAGTTATCTAAATGAAACCATGAGAAATATTCTGACTTCTATGGTGAAATTTTTAATAAGACGAGACACTGTCTTGGGGAATCACAAGCCAAATAGATTTGGAGCCACTATTCTGTTTTGGCCTGTAGTTTTGGCCTGTGGTGTACTGTAGTTTACAGGCTTAACTTGAATATTAACTGGTAATTTCACCTGCCACAGTCCCTGAAGATAGCACTGGCTATTCAATCAAACAAGTGCTGGCAGGTGTCATCCTGGAGACTCTCATTAGCAATTCAACACAACACAGTTTCTTGCTAGTCCATACATTGTACAGCAGACTGCACCTGAATCTCTAAAGTAAAATAGGGCTATATTGTAGGAATGTATATGCTACACTGAGTTCACATAGCCTCTCTCACACAGAACTCTATGAAATGAGGTAAAGACTTACCAGTGTGATCAACTGAAGCATGGAGGGTTTAAAAATATACAGGAAGAGGGTTAAACATCACTACCAGGATGAACTGAAGTTTATGTAGAGTTGAGAACTATGAAAGGTGCATTTCCACAAAAGGCTCTAGAAATCCAAAGGAATTAAACTTCAGGACAACTGCAGAGATTAGACTTGACTAGAGTGAAGTAAACTAAGTGAAACGATCTCATATTCTCCCTGAATGCTGTCCTCTGCCCAAACTGAACAGAAAAACTTTGCCTTGTCAGTCCATCATTGAATAAAATCTCTTGGTCTCCTCCAGTCTGACTACTCTCTGCTGCAACTACAAGGAAAGCAACCTACTTGCACATGTGAGTTTTCAGAAATACATTGTGTTTAATGATGTAGTGAAAACACCAGTGCACTTGACCAATCACTGATGTTTAATTCTGTAAACCTCAGCCCAAAAGATCCTCAACTCTTTGAATGTACTACCTCAACAGCACACATGTAAAAATGGACTTCCTCAAAGATTCTTGTTAAATAGGAGACATTTCTATGGTGAAAATGCACCTTAAGTTATACTCAAAGTTGACTGGTAATAAAATTGAGTTGCTGAACAGGGGGGTGACAAAATACCACAAATACAGCTAAATGGAAAAAGTGGCATGTTGAAAGTCAATTCAAGCTTCCACAAAGAAAGCAGCTTCTGACCAAATATATACAGATGTGTTCTCAAAAAAAATTCATAATGACACGTTTTGCCTGCTGAATAACTGAAATAAAAACATGTTTCACTCTGCATGTATGATGGGTTTTCAAACAGAGCAATGACTTGAGCTGTGAGATGTAACTTCCATTTGAAAGATTTTTTTTTGATTGGGAGATGGACTTACTTGGATTGGGCTGCAACAGCACCTCCGTTTGTCTTAAGATCTTTTCTGTCCAGTTCTTGGTGCCATCGGCCCGAGTGATCAGGTTCTCCAAGTGAGGATCCAATTCTGTCTTCTCAGCCTGACCCAGCTTCTCCTCTGTGAACTAAGTGACAGGACATCAAGACTTGAATGTTCACCAAAAGATATAACAACGTCTACAGTAACTACTGGTTAGACTGCTATTGTAGTTTGGCTTTGATATTCATGGTTCCCAGAGCATGATGCCTCATGAATCTGGTGATCCCCTGATTTTTCCAGTTGCAGCACCATAATGTCTTGACTTTTGAATGAAATGTCTCAAAAACTAATGGATTGCCATGACATTTCCACAGCAACAAGATCAAAACTGGCCAATTCACTCCAAGTGTAATGGTATAAGCTGATTCTACAGTGGTATTTCGCTGTACTTAGATGGTATGTCAGGTGTATTTTATTGAAACCGTCACATCAGTACCACCTAAGATATGTATATTTTTTGCCAATCATGCAAAAAAAATCTATATTTTTCCCTTCTATGAAACTATTCTGATCCCGTCTGTAGTTTCATGCTTTTGAAACATTTGATTGTAAAGCAATTTCACACTGCTAATGCAGCGCTTACTTATATATAGAGTTTTTCAAAAAGAATGAATCGATTTCATTACGCAACATTTTAATAAGGAAAAGCAATAGAAAACTCCAGTCAAGTCACAAGTATTCTACTCACAAGCAGCTTTTATTTGATGTTTAAGGTCAGCGAATGACATCGAATAACAGCAGCAATCAACTCAGTGGATCATGATATGCTGATACGTGTCTGGGGAGGAATTCTCTTATCGCATTGATGTTGCCCGAGCTGCAGGTGGTGGCCACATTGAACACTTTAAAGACAGGAAATAAAAGTTGACTGTGAGTATAATACTTCTGACTTGGCAGGAGTTTTCTATTGCTTTTCCTTATTAAAATATTGCATAATGAAATTGGTCCATTCTTTTTGAATAACCCTGTACATGTAAAAATGTGTATCTACTCAGTTAAGTGGGCCAGTCCTCAATTGGTTGACAAAACAGCCTTGATAAATGACTGGGATAATGTTAGCAAAAGGTAACTCAAATACAAGCAGCCACTGTATTAACAAGCACAGTATACAACAGACACACATGTAACTTGGATCATTATAATGCTGGAATATTTCTAAGCTTCTACAGACTGGGAGTCATCATGTCAGTCAACATTTTGGTATAGCTACATACCCTAATAAAGCATCTACAAATGCCATGTCCCCATCTTTGCTCCCCATCCTCTTCGTAGTTGATCGCAAATTTCTTTCTGTATCCTTTTGCTTATTCATCTTACAATAAAATAATTCAGTTTATCTGGCAACTCTTTTCCAAATGATGCTGACATGGAGATAGACACAGCACAGAAGTTCAAAACTAATAAAGGTCTATTGTTCCAGGCCCTTTCACAAACCCATTTTTGCACTTATGCTAATGTGAAATCAGTGGTGCGAACATTTGTTTTTGCATTGAGTTTCTACTTTGGGGCGTGCACTTCAATATAGAAGGTCATTTCAAAACGTTCTCACCCTCACACAAGGGGCAGAACTCTTATTTTGGGCCATAACTGTATACTATAAAGCCTTTATCAATGTCCACAAAACTCAAATGTCTGAAGCCAAGAAAGCTCCAAGCTGCAGCTCCAGGATTATGCATCTATCGCGAAGGCAAAGGGTGGCAGAAGCAGCGAAATGTAGCTTTTTGTAGCATTTTGATTGTTCATAAGAAGAAATACTCCACGTGTTTCAATTCTGCTGTATACTGTAAAAAAGGGGCCTAAAATTTACATATTGTGTATTAATAATAATAACACTAATAATAATACTTTGCAGGAAATTATTTGTAATAGCAGCATTTTAAAACAAACACCAACATTAAGAGTCATCAGTGTGACCATATGCATAGTATATGTTAGAAAAATTGCAAAAGTTAAAAACATATGCTCACCATATGACTCATAATTTAAAATATTAATGTGAATTAATGTGAATTGAAAAGTCTGATTGCAGCAGGTAGGAAGGACTTCCTGTTGCGCTCAGACCTGCACTGAGGGGGGAGGAGTCTGTGGCTGAAGGTGTTCTCCCTAAACACCTCCAGATTGTGTAGTGGGTGAGAAGCATTGCTCATAACGGAGTTCAGTTTTCTGAGCATTCTCACCCAGCCACATGTTTGACTGATTCCAGCTCAACACCAGCTTTGGAGTTCACTTTCTTGATCAGTTTATTCAGGCGGTTTCTGTCCCTGGAGCCCCAACACACAACCCCAAAGAAGAAAGCACTGGCCACTACAGTCTGGGAAAATGTACATAAAAGAGGCCTGCTGATGTTTAAAGACCTTAACCTTCACAGGAAGTAAAGTCTGCCCTTCTTGTACACTACCTCCATGTGTCTGGACCAGTCTAGCTTGTCATCCAGTTACACTCCCAGGTATCTATAACTGAAGACAACCTCTACCTCTGTGCCAAGAAAGGGTGACTGGTGCCGGTGTGGACTTCTTTCTCCTGAAGTCAATCAGCATTTTTTTTGGTTTTAGAGGAAGTTAGATTTAATTTAAATTTGTTAAACTAGGCACTACTAATGTGACAGCCAATGATGAGCTGCTCCTGCCTTGTGAAATTGGTGTGTGTCTTTTACATACAAGTAGTTTAACATCTGAGAGCAGCAGCATACCTTTGTACAATAGACACCTACACCAAGTGTAGCATATCATCAGCTACAGACTAAATCATCTGAACAATAACGGTGTCTGGACCTTAGTTGACAGCATCATTTAGTGCAAAGACAGTGTTAAAAACCTTGGCGTGACCTTTGATCAGTCTCTTACATTTGTCTCATACATAGGAGAGGTGACAAAAATAGCGTTCTTCCACCTTAGGAGGATTGCTTAGATTCGCTCTCTTGTCTTTTAAGGATGTCAAGGTTCTTATCCATTCTTTTGTGATTTCTAGATTGGATTATTGTACTGCTCTCCTGTCTGGCTTGCCAAAGAAGAGCTTTCATAGTTTACAGATGGTTCAGAATGCAGCAACCTGCATTCTGACTGGAATAAAGAAATATGACCACATCTCACCAGTGCTAATCTTACTCCACTGGCTCCCAGTTCATGTTAGAGCTAATTTTAAGATACTTCTATTAACATATAAAGCTGCAAATGACATTGGGTCATCATATTTAAAGGAGCTGGTAGTCCCATATGAACCAGCAAGGTCCTTGTGCTCCCAGGAGACAGGTCTGCTGACTGTGGCTAGAGGAAAAAAGAAGACAGACGGTGCGCTGGCTTTCCATTTCCGTGCACCGTCTATATGGAACGCTCTTTCGTCTGACATTACGTAAGCTTGCTCAGTAAAGCCGGTGTTTAAAGCAAAGCTAAAGACCCACTTGTTCTCTGCTGCATATGAAGCATAACTTGTGAGGTACTGTGTCTTTTTAGATTGTTTTATCAGTTTTATTAGGGTCCGAGCACCGAGGGTGCGAAGGACAGGCGGTGCCAGGGCACCGACTGTCCAAGGCACCAGCGGTGCCAAGGACCCTATTGAAACCCTAGGGTTTATTATTATTATTATTATTTTTTTTTTTTTTTTTTTTCTCCCGTAAAGTAAATTGGCTTTTTGGCGGCCTTATCATACTCCAAAACGCGTGAAATTTGGCATGCACATCAGGACTGGCGAAAAATTTGATATTTTATGGGAGTTGCGCATGTGCGTGGCAAAATGGCTCTATAGCGCCACCTGCAAACTTGAAAAAGTAGTCATTAGGCCAACTGCCACAATGTTTCATGTACAGCTACAATATTTGGTGGGCATATGCAGAACATCTGGACACACCAAAAAGTCAATTACAGCCACGCCCTAAACCCAACAGGAAGTCGACCATCTTCAATTTGCTGTAAATTTTTCAAACTTAATCGCTCCTCGGGAAATGACTTGCCTTTTTGGCGGCCTTATCATGAACCAAAACGCGTGAAATTTGGTGTGCACATCAGGACTGGCGAAAAATTTGATATTTTATGGGAGTTGCGCATATGTGTGGAAAAATGGCTCTATAGCGCCACCTGCAAAATTGAAAAAGTGGTCATTAGGCCAACTTCCACAATGTTTTATTTACAGCTACAATATTTGGTGGGCATATGCACCACATCAGGACACACCAAAAAGTCAATCACAGCCACACCCTAAACCCAACAGGAAGTCGGCCATCTTGAATTTGCTGTACATTTGTCAAAATTTATAGCTCCTTGTGGATAAGTCTGAGAGAACTGAAATTTGGCCAGTACATGCACCAGACCTTTCTGATGAAAAGTTATCAAAAACTCAACCAGAAGCCAAAAGGTGTGGCCATGGCGGAGCCTCAAACAACTGATCCTTCGCCATGAAACAGGAATTGGTGTCTAATTCTTCTCAACATGCTCCAATCTGCCTGAAACTTTACATGTATGATGACAGTCCTGTCCTGATGTCATCCACATAGGGATATTCATTGACAGTCATAGCGCCACCTTGTGGTTTCAGGAAATAGACATCTTTTACACTTTCATGCCCTATTGTTACCCGGTTGATCATATTCACTTCAAATGCAGTGACAACAGCCTAAACACATTGATGATGCATCCCAGTGAAAATGGTGACTTGTCATCAAAGGGCGTGTCTGTGGCGGCCAAACCAATTTCGATGTTTCGCCATGAAAATTTAACGATTCATATCTCAGCTGAACAACATCCTATCTGCCTCAGACTTCACATGCTGGATACCAGGTCCAGTCTGAACACATCCACACTCATAAATTTTGAAAAAGTCATAGCGCCACCTGTTGGTAATAGTAAGTTTAAGGCCTTATATTTTCAGGTACAATGGCCCCAAACTTGGTGATATCATGCTGGAAATTGGTCAGTCGAGTCTTCACCTCTTGACAATCACACACTGTGAAGGGTGTGACATTTCATGCAACGCTGTTGCCGTAGCAACCAAATATCGCCATGAAAAACAAAGCCCTTTCTGACAGGTTAGGAATACTCCAATGCTCACAAAAATTACCACACACATCACCATTGACCCAAGGAACAACACTGTATGCATCTCGGCACTGCACATGCTATAGCGCCCCCTACAGTATTTTTAACAAACAGCCCCCCCAGCACGTTTCACCTACATCCATGAAATTTGGGAGGCTTATAGAGCACATCAGGACGCACAAAAAAGCCTCTTGGAGCCATGTCCTAAACCCAACAGGAAGTCGGCCATCTTGGATTAATTGTGAGATTTTTGATGATTTTTCTCATTTTTGAGAGTTAATACCTCCTTGGGGATAATTCCAGGAGACCTGAAATTTTGTCAGTCCACACAGCAGGACTTGGTGATGAAAAGTTATCAAAAGTTTAACCAGAAGCCAAATGGCGTGGCCATGGCGACCATTAGAGTTTTGATGCTTCGCCATGAAACAACAACTGCTGTATAACTCTCCTCTGCATGATCCAATCTGCCTCAAACTTTCCATGTGTGATCACAATCCAATCCTGATCACATCTACAGGCCAACAGACACTCTCAGTTGCAGCGCCACCTGTTGGAGGGACAATAAATGCTGTATAACTGGCCTCTACATGATCAAATCAGCCTGAAACTTTTCATGAGTGATCAGAGTCCAGCCCTCATCACATCCACTGTTTGAAATACACTCTGAGTTACAGCGCCACCTGGTGGTGGATGGGCAGGAAATGCTGTATAACTAGTCTGAACATGCTCCAATCTGGCTGAAATTTTACGTGTGATTAAACTCTGGTCCAGATGTGATTCAGAGGCCGACACACACTCTCAGTCACAGTGCCACCTGGTGAACGTGCATGGATTCGCCGACCAGCGTGGATGCGAGGACCCGTCCATCGCTGCTTGCAGCTTTAATTGTTCTTATTGTGTCTTCTCATGGCATTTCCATCATTATTAGTCCTGACTAGCCAACATTAGATTACTAACATGTTAAAGAAAGATGTGAGCACAAACATTACAATAGCAATCCAAAACATTATGACCTGCCTTATATGCTGTTTGTCCTTCAAGAGCCACCCAACAGCTTTGACTTCCTCGAGTTTGGACTCTAAAAGACTCCTTATATCACTCTGTGGTATCTGACCTGCTCACAGCATAGCCGCTGAATAAATGGCCAAAATGTCAGTAACAATGCATAGTAGCTATGAAAGCTATATCTGATATGCACAAATATTATCATTGTCAGACTAATCCTCATGTGCCAAATCCATCTACAGTCGAGCCCTATAACACTAGCCTTTCTTTATGTGAATTTTACCAGAATTATCTTATTCTGTACCAATAGCAATTAACTTTAATAAAATAAAGCATCAGTTCAGAACTAACAAATACATTCCCATTAACTGCAACATTTAAATATGCTCTGTGCAATAAGTTATGAGACTGTCCACTGCTTCTGATTTACAACGGAGGCCAAGAAATACCATCTGTGAAATCAGGCACGGCTATTGGACTTCAATTTTCTTCACTGGTTGCCAGATTTGACTGACAGACGTCAGCAGCCAGCTGGACTTCAAGACAGACAAGTGACTAAGTAGTCCACTATCACTGACATACAACAGCAGGCAGAGGCTCTGACTGACAGAAGCTTTATGGAAGAGATCAAATAACTTTTAGAAGTTCTTTAAGTGATATAATTCTGAAGGGAATGTAGGAGGACGTGGTCGATACAGGACTGGATTAGAAGATTTCTACTAGTTATTTAGGATAAGGAGTAACCAATAAATATAATAACTGGAGAATATCTAATATCTGATTATTATATTTATATTGTTATTATTATCATTATTATGATTACTCTGTCAAGGAACACAGCAGAGTTATGTGACAATCACTGCTGGTTTGTCTGATTGTTAGCAACATTACTCAAAGACAGATTTGAAAGAAATTTTCAGGGAAGGACAGAACTGACACAAGGATCAAGTGATTAGATTTTGGCAGTGATGCATGATCATAAATGATTGATCCAGATTATGATCATAATGATCATAATCTGGATCCATGGATTTGTTAAATATTTCTGTATCATTGCCAGATAGCGGCACGGAGTCACTGTAACTATGAAAGCAAGTGAACACTACATGAGATACCTGCTAACGATCACATGATTGCGATCCTTCTACAAATCCATCGCTACGGACTTATAAAGACTTATCTGTCCGAAATGATACAAGGAACAATTGATTAAATTGTGGGGGTGTTTCCAAGTCCCATCAATTCCTGCCGCCTGCAACATATTTAGATCACACGATTTGGTATCCATACATAAAGTACACGTGCATAACACACGCCTGTGCTCATCACAAGGTCATTTTGTTTGTGGGTACATTTATATTAAATGGCTACATTCTATGTTGCTGTGAGTTTTGATGATCAATAACTAAGAAGTATGCTGCATTACTGACAATGTCATATGGAGGAATGAACAGTCTTGGTGGAGTAATGCGCTCTCTCAGGGTTTTTTTTTTTGTTATCATCATTATTATTGTTATTATTATTATTATTATGAACAAAAATCTCCTTTGGAAAAAAAACAAGATGTCCGCATATGTGGATGCCAGATCTTAGGAGGCTATGAGCACTCTGTCAGTCTAAGAATGTGATAAATGATCTTACATCAGTTTGGTTATATGCACTGCTAAGTCACAATGTCAAATAAGGGCCTTATTGCACGTCCTGCACTCTAGGAGCCTTGTGTCAACATGTACACTTTGCAGTACTAGCAGGCATGGTCAGAAGGCTGCTCTGTTGCACCTGGAAGCTCTAAGTGTACTGGAGTATACATATACAGCACCACTGCATTCAGGTGAGACATTAAACCACAGCTGTTTACACTGGTCTTTAAAGGCAACAGGAGCTATACATAAACTCTGTCTGAAGTCCTTGATAACATTTCTTGCTGGGAAGTTTGTCACAAAGACCACCAAGAGACACAAAATGATTCAAGACAATCAGAAAATGAGTGAGACGCATTACAGTGATAAAGAAAGTCAAAATGACGAGAAAGGGATGGAAAATGAATGCTAATAGATGCGAAGCATCTACAAAGAGACACAAAATAATCACAAGAAGAGGTAAACAAATACAAAAACAATTACAGTGACACAATACAACAACAATAAAGAAAGAAACAACAGCAAAAAGAGGCAAAACAAGACAGAAATGTTGAAAACTGTTAGATGCAAAACAACAGAGATCCATGTTGTGTGTATCCCCTTTTGTCTCCTGTCTTACTGCTATTCAGGCAGAGGACAGATGCTATTACTTTACAATACAACCATAAACAAGGTAAAGAGTGTAGGAGGACAGGAGTCTGGAGCTAAATTTTGTCCCAGCGCCCCCAACCAGCTGTATCCACCTCTGGATCACGTATGGAGAATGTAGATGTATAAAAATAGTAAATAGGGTTAATATGCTGAGCTGCCTGCATTACTGGATCCATTCCAGAAGTACTTCTGTGCAGAACTGTTGTTTTTGTTGCCCTCTGAAAATCACCTTCCTCTGCAGTTACTGGTTTCCTGTGTTTCCCACAATGCCTTTGGACAATCTCCAGAATCACAGACCCATTGTAAGAACTCCATAAAGAAATGTTCTAATTAAAATCTTTTTTAAGAACTTGGCTGAAGTTTATCATATATTGTTTTATATACAGTACCAGTCAAAAGTTTGGACACACCTTCTCATTTAATGTTTTTTCTTTATTTTCATAAGTAAACAAGTCAAAACATGTTTCATATTTTAGATTCTTCAAAATAGCCACAATTTGCTTTGATTACCACTTTGTACACTCTTGGCACTCTCTCCATGAGCTTCATGAGGTAGTCATCTGAAATGGTTTTCACTTCACAGGTGTTCCTTGTCAAGGTTAATTTGTGGAATTTCTTGCCTTTTTAATGGGGTTGGTACCATCAGTTCTGTTGTGCAGAAGTCTGGTTGGTACACAGCCCTATTGGACAACTGTTAGAATCCATAGTATGTCAAGAACCAGTTAAGTAAAGAGAAATGACAATCTGCATTACTTACTTACATTATTTACATTAATTACATTTCAAGTGGCCCTGCGACAGACTGGCGACCTGTCCAGGGTGTCCCCTGCCTTCACCTGAGTCAGCTGAGACAGGCTCCAGCACCCCCCGTGACCCTAATGAGGATAGCAGTGTATAGAGAATGGATGGATGGATGGACATTTCAGGTGACGACCTCATGAAGTTCATCCATAGAATGCCAAGAGTGTGCAAAGCAGTAATCAAAGCAAAGGGTGGCTAATTTGAAGAATCTAAACTATAAAACATATTTGGACTTATTTCACACTTTTTGTTAACTTCATAATTCCATATGTGTTCATTCATAGTTTTGATGCCCTCAGTGAGAATCTACAATGTAAATCATCATGAAAATAAAGAAAAAAAAACATTAAATGAGAATGTGTGTCCAAACTTTTGACTAATAGTGTACATATTTACATTTTATTCTTATTCATTATGTTTTTCCATATTGTTAAATTGTTCTTGTGTGGTTTACATTGTTCTAGTTATTGTTTACATTGTTCTGATTGTTCTACAATTTTGCATTCACAAAATTTGACAGTAAAGTTGTTTTGCATGGAAGTTATCTGTAGTCTATGTAGTTTTTATTGTGCCACAAAGTTTTCTAAGGTAAGGGAAAATTCAAAATAGTGATCTCACTGTCAAAGCATGGGGATATGGCGCCCCTTATGGAATGTTTACAATGAAAACACAAGCCAAATGAAATTATAATCAATATTTCAGAAAAATTCCCACTGATTGTATATATTGGTGGGATGTGTAAGTTTGAATTATTCTGATCTGTATTGTATCTTAAAACTGCTACCAGTGATTGTTTCCCAGATAAAAATGAGTTGCCCCTGGTTGACATCTTAAAAAAAAAAAAAAAAAAGTGTAACCAGGAGCCAGTGCTCTCCTCCCTGCTGGGACTGAAACGGAGCAGCCTGCTGGGTCACATGGCTGAATAACTCGATCACAGCCATCAATAATGAATTGACAAACCTTCATCGGCTTACAGCGCTCTTCAGAACAAGCCCCCTGAATCTCCTATATTCACAGAAGCATCAGCTGCGTTGTGTGTGTTGGATAAATCGAGCTTCGTGGCCCACAGCTAGGCTATCTCCCATCCATGCAGGAAGCGGTTACAAGTGACGGTAAATCCATTCCATATTACCGGAGCCTGTTCCGTTTTGCTGAACGGACGTTCGGTAAATGACTCGACTCTTACCTGCACAGCTCGGGTGAAGAAGACCCCGGCATCAGAAGCTAGTTTTTTGACGTTGAAGTCCATGGCTGGGTGCTGATCTGACCATACAGGCAGGGCTTGTTTGTTTCCCGCAGAGGGAATCCTCCGGATCAGCTGAAGATGATGTAGCAGCAGACGCAGGAGCCCTAATCCGCTCCGTGAACAATCGGTGCTCTGCTCTCCGCCCTGCGTTTAAAGAGACACAGCAGCCGCAAGTCACGACAACCTCCTGCAGCGTGTACTGTACCACACATGACCTCTGCTCAGCACTAATAATAATAACAATGCACCTAATCCCCACAGTATCCAGTCACATGTGAAATTTTGTTTTATAGCTATTGGAGTTTTCTGGCTGGAAATTACATAACCATGTAGTGGCTCCTCCAGAAGTGCTTCATATTAGTGGCTGAAAAAGGATACTGGAAACCTTGGGGTGGCACAAAAACCAAACGCCTTAAGGGTCATTCCAGAATTGGAGGATATTTAACATCCCACCCATCAAATTTCAAACCAGAAAAGCACTCAGAGACCAGTACTCCGCCAAGGCTGTATATTCCCCATATGGCATTGTCAGAACTGCACCATTTGTTCATTTATTAGTACTAGATGATCAGAAATCACGGCAACACAGAATGTGGCCATTTAATATAAATGTACCCACAAACAAACTGACCTTGGATTGAGCACAGGCATGTGTTATGCATGTGTACCTTATGTAATGATACACACGTGGACAAAATTGTTGGTACCCCTCAGTTAAAGAAGGAAAAACCCACAATTCTCACTGAAATCACTTGAAACTCACAAAAGTAACAATAAATAAAAATTTATTGAAAATTAAATAATCAAAATCAGCCATCACTTTTGAATTGTTGATTAACATAATTATTTTAAAAAACAAACTAATGAAATAGGGCTGGACAAAAATGATGGTACCCATAACTTAATATTTTGTTGCACAACCTTTTGAGGCAATCACTGCAATTAAACGATTTCTGTATTTGTCAATGAGCGTTCTGCAGCTGTCAACAGGTATTTTGGCCCACTCCTCATGAGCAAACAGCTCCAGTTGTCTCAGGTTTGATGGGTGTCTTCTCCAAATGGCATGTTTCAGCTCCTTCCACATATGTTCAATGGGATTCAGATCTGGGCTCATAGAAGGCCACTTTAGAATAGTCCAACACTTTTCTCTCAGCCATTCTTGGGTGTTTTTGGCTGTGCGTTTTGGATCGTTGTCCTGTTGGAAGACCCATGACCTGCGACTGAGACCAAGCTTTCTGACACTAGGCAGCACATTTCTCTCCAGAATGCCTTGATAGTCTTCAGATTTCATCGTACCTTGCACACTTTCAAGACACCCTGTGCCAGATGCAGCAAAGCAGCCCCAAAACATTACTGAGCCTCCTCCATGTTTCACCGTAGGGACAGTGTTCTTTTCTTCGTATGCTTGGTTTTTGAGTCTATGAACATAGAGTTGATGTGCCTTACCAAAAAGCTCCAGTTTGGTCTCATCTGTCCAAAGGACATTCTCCCAGAAGCTTTGTGGCTTGTCAACATGCATTTTTGCAAATCCCAGTCTCGCTTTTTTATGAGTTTTTTTCAGCAGTGGTGTCCTCCTTGGTCGTCTCCCATGAAGTCCACTTTGGCTCAAACAACGACGAATGGTGCGATCTGACACTGATGTACCTTGGCCTTGGAGTTCACCTTTAATTTCTTTGGAGGTTGCTCTGGGCTCTTTGGATACAATTCCAACGATCCGTCTCTTCAATTTGTCATCAATTTTCCTCTTGCGGCCACGTCCAGGGAGGTTGGCTACTGTCCCGTGGGTCTTGAACTTCTGAATAATATGAGCCACTGTTGTCACAGGAACTTCAAGCTGTTTAGAGATGGTCTTATAGCCTTTACCTTTAAGATGTTTGTCTATCATTTTTTTTCAGATGTCCTGGGACAGTTCTCTCCTTCGCTTTCTGTTGTCCATGTTCAGTGTGGTACACACCTTTTCACCAAACAGCAGGGTGACTACTTGTCTCCCTTTAAATAGGCAGACTGACTGATTATGAGTTTGGAAACACCTGTGATGTCAATTAAATGACACACCTGAGTTAATCATGTCACTCTGGTCAAATAGTTTTCAATCTTTTATAGAGGTACCATCATTTTTGTCCAGGCCTGTTTCATTAGTTTGTTTTTTTAAATAATTATGTTAATCAGCAATTCAAAAGTGATGGCTGTTTTTGATTATTTAATTTTCAATAAATTTTTATTTATTGTTACTTTTGTGAGTTTCAAGTGATTTCAGTGAGAATTGTGGGTTTTTCCTTCTTTAACTGAGGGGTACCAACAATTTTGTCCACGTGTGTACCTACTGATCTAACTATGTAGCAGGCGGGAACTGATGGGACTTGGAAACACCCCCACAATTTAATCAGTTCTTCCTTCTATCATTTCTGAGGGATAAGTCCCCATAAGTAGGCAACTTTCAACTTGTAGTAGGATTGCAATCATGTGATCATCAGCAGGCAGCTGAGGTAGTGTTCACTTGTTGTCATAGTCACAGAGAGGCTGCTATCTGGCAATGACACAGAAATCTTTAACAAATCGGTGGATCCAGACCATAAGCCGCATCACTGCCAAAATCTAATGAGGCTGTCCTGGTGTCATGTCTGACCTTCCCTGAAAATTTCATCCAAATCCATTTCTGTTTTTGAGTAATGTTGCTAACAGACAGATTAACAGAACAACATGCTAAATAAAGTAAAATTGAAATGTATTTATAAAGATATTGTAGTAAACCTGTTGACATGCAATAAATCCACACTTGACTCACACACTACTTAATATCTATGCTTAATATTAAATAACTAAGAGTCTTGCCAGTCTTTTCTTCAGGAGGAAATGACATTATGTGTAGCAGGTCGTGATTTGGAATTAATGCATTTCCTTGAGAGGTGTTTTTGTGAGGGGTAACTCAATCAAAACAATTTTTGAATAAGTTCATTTTATTATTGTTTAGCTAATTAGAAGATGGTTGTTATGAAATTCGGACAGTTATTTAGTTGAAAATTTAGTGATATTCAGTCATTTTTTAATTAATGTGATTGTTTCCATAATAAATAATTCTGGAATTTGTAAAGACATGATCATAATGAACACAAAAAACATTTTATTAACTTTTAATAAAAATATTTGCAATATATACACTATGGACTTCAAAAGTCCCTCAGATATATATATTGACTCACGTAACTCTGCCGCATTCCTTGGTGGAGTAACAATAATGAGTGAAGAATCTGCTAGCACAGTGAGATTACTTGAACCTGTTTTCATTAGAAATCATATTCTTTGTAGAATTTTCTTGAAAAGAATCCAAGAATTTTGACTTGATGGATTAGATTTTTTCTTTTTAGATTATGAAACCATTGATTTCCTTTTTGACTTGGTTTTACATGTTAACCAAAAAAAGTCATGCTAAAACTGTGTAAATAATATCCACATCAAAAATCTGTATTTGTACAGGCAGAAAGTAGTTCTTTTACACATACAATTACACATTTTATTGTATTTAAACCAGAAAAAATATTGTAATATTACAAAAAAAACTGCTTTTATTTGAAAGAAAAATTATGTGTATTAAGGAATGAAAAATGGTAAATCAGTTTTAGATTTTTTTGTTTGCTTTTTACAGATTTTCCCAGATTTTTTTAATGACAGATATCTAGTAAAATTCCAGAATAAAGTATTAATTTGCATGGTGACCATAAAACAAATAAAAACAGACCAGGACTCTAAATCATGTTCACATTAAAAATATGTATTTTTCAGATTGCCATTCATTCTTTTATAATATTTGACTGTAAAAGTACACCATATTACTTCATTTAAAGGAGTTCAAATATTAACATTTTAGACATATCTACTGTTATTTTGTTAGTTTTTGAATATTACAATATTCCACAGTTTTTAAGAGATTTTTCTGGCAGCAACGGTGTCCCATTTTACCATATTTTGTTGACAGTGGAAAGTAAATTTGTATTGACATGTAATTGACATTGCAGAATTACTATCATAGACATAAAAGATAAAGATCCACATGTCCATGCAAAATTATGTGAAATTTCACACAACTTAGTATGTAAATGTATATTTATTTCACAGTGTAGTTATAGTTCACTCTCGTACACAGATGCTGCAGCTCGTGTGTGTGTGTGGGTGTTGTGCACAAAGTGCTAAAGTTCGACCGGATGTTATATATATCCTCAGAGGCAAACCTGAGGGGAAAATAGCCTTAGACGTTTAATGTATGTCAAAATGCAGCACAACACACACTGTGAGAAGTACAGAGGGGATGTTCTTCCAAAACCCCCATAGAAATATCTCCCCCGTCATTAGTGTTTTTCTCCCACAAGTTCATTAATGACTTACAACCTGTGGTTAAAAAAGAAACAAACCACAACATGCCAGTGTTTTTAACCACTCCATCTTTATTGCTTACTCAGATTTTTACACTAATGTCCTGGAGCTATAGAGATCAAGAAATAGTGGAACTCCCTACTGTTTGGATCCAATGTTCTTCACCCCATTTTGGATTAAACTTATCAGATGTTACAAAAGAAACCAATAACAGAGTATCGACAGACTCGAGAAACACTGTGAAATTAAAATACGAAATTTGAAAGTTGTGACACAGCAGTTCTCCTTTAACAATATTTCATCTGAACCTTTTTTTTCTCTATTTTCAGTACACACATCTTCATAAATAATCAGGAACAGGCAACCCCAAGGACTAATATTTTCTTCTCAGCTCTACACATAATGTCTCCCCGGAAAGCACAAACTGAAACATCCAATGTTTTCAAATCAGACAGAACAGGTGATTGAAAATGTCCAGCAGATCATCTACTTTACCTAGAGAGGATCATTAATCAAACACTGTGCAATTCTTAAGAAGTAAAAATTCACAACAGATTTAGTTTTGATCATATGCAAAATCCTGGTTAATTCTTCTCTTCATATTGTATATGCACACATTTGAATTCCAGATGGAGAAATTGAACGAATGTCTAATAAAGCTTGTCACCTCACACCACTGTCTACACTGGAGGAAACGTTAATTTCCATCGTGAAAAGCAACAAAAACAGACCTGTACCAATCAGATCACATAAATCACACAAAGAAAAACTGTACATGAGAACCGGGACATCAAGTCAGTGGGGTAAAACCAACACAACTGATATGAAGTAGCTTAACAACATGAGTTAGGCATCACTCATCAACTTATTCATGTAGGAGACACAGTGTGCCAAAGCAGATCCTGAACCAGCTCAAGCTCCACACACTGTGGTGCCACATAGCAGAAATCGCTGTGCAATTACGTCTGATCTGGTTCACCTAAACCAACACACTTTACAGGGAGGGAGAAACAGTATGGCTGCTGATGTCTGTTCCTTCACTGGCCTGATGTGTAAGGTCCCAGGAATCCCTGCATCAGGAATGAAACTGATGTGGGTGAAAAGCTATGTGCTCCAAACCACCATCTATTCATTACAAGCAGGTAAAGGTAGACATTAAACCTTTCAAACACATTCAGGTTATTAATTAAAGTGTAACATTATGAGAATAAACCAACATGAGAACAGACCACTCATGTATTTAAAGACAGACCTAAGGAAACGGTGCTCAGGCGTTCACTGAGAGAAAATTTATTTTGTAGTAACTTTAATCACTAGTTATTTAATCATCATTAATTTGGTTTATGACCCTCTGGTTTGCTAAATTGTACACAGCAACAGTTTGTAATTTGGACTGTTATACAAAATCACCTTGGTTTGAGGTCATTTCTGACACTAAACAATCAACTAAATGAAAGAATCGTAGACTGTATATAAAGATGGACAACACACCATCTTGTCGCATCGTACAACAGTGAGGTCAAAAGATTGTAGAAATTGAGACTCCCATCTTACACTGCTGACTGTATTTGCATATTCAGTACAGTAATGACCATGGTGGAAAGACATCTTCTGCTTATCCTGGGTCAGGCCGTGGAAGCAGCACTTTGAACTCCTACAAGTCCCTCTTCCAGTAATGTTCTCCAGTTCCTTGTGGGGGATGCCGAGACATCCCTGGCCAGATAAGATATATAATCCCTCCAGCAAGGTGTGGTTCTACCCTGTGTTCTTCCCCTGGTTGCATGTGAGCAAGGCAGGAGGCATGACAACATAAGCACCCCCCCCCCATTGTCACTACTACACAGATTCTGCTGTTTCCATTTTCCAAGATATTTAGGTTTCATTTCGGAAAAGCTGTCATGTTGTCCATCTTTAGACACAATCTATCAAAATGTGTAATAATATATAAATCAATAATGAAAATATCTGTTTATTTCAGCCCTACCTAACATACCAAAACATTAAATCGGTCTTTTCCATCAGAGGAATTCATCTCTATTTTAAATTATAAATGTATATACATTTTACAACAGCTTTAAATTTTCCAAGGTTTGTCCATTTTTCTGTCCACTAATACAATAAGATGATGAAACTTGAATGAAAAACAAGCCAAAACTGATTTATTATACCAAGAATCTATTTATGCTGCATGACTGTTGAGTCTAAGCTCTGTAGGGTTAGGGTTTGTCTATGGACACCAGTTAGAGAATAATTCTAGTATATTTCAACCCAGTGTGCATGGATGAATATGTCTGGCAGCAAGTTGCACAGATCCCCGGTGCAGTTAGCTAAATGTCTGCTCTACACTAAAACACTGTGTTTACTTGGAAACAGAAAACAATTTTTGAAATGATACATGTAAAAATGTTTGGAAAGTTGCACAAAACTTGTAATTTATAGCCGAATATACACTGTTTTGTGCAGCTCCTTGCTTCTCTGAATCTTTACAACAGAGGTGGAGACAAAGTTACCAAGACCTATAGAGACACAATGGACACACTATTTCAAAATACGCCAGGTTGAAATAAACTGGAAGGCTATAAAGGCCACTCTGATGACAGCATATAGCAATATCGCCAGATCTGCCGGTCATACCTTTTTGTATGCCAAATGATAATCAACGGAATTCAAATCTAATGTTGCTGTCGTACCTTCGAACTAAACAAGAAAAACAGGTTGTAACTAAATCATTAAGGCAAGGTAGTAAAGACAGTAAAATGCTGTTCATTTTCATGCCTTAGGAAATACTCTCCTCACTAAGGAGAACGCAAATGTTCTCGATCCAGACTGCTACTGCTGAGATCTCCAAGACACTGGTAAGTTCTGAATGTGAGACACTGCCTTTAATAACCATGAATACTCTTTGTAAAGTGGGACAGAGATTGGGAATGCCATTAAAGGAAATTTCTTCAATGATCTTTGGAAAATGCCAGTGAAGGAACGTGGTAGAGTTATCTTAAAGATACCCTGTGGATGTTGCAACCACGACTAGGGCCATGGAGCCAATGGTGCAAATAGTGGGTTCGTGTTCAGTTTATAACTTTAGCTCACATACAGGTGCACTAGTCGTAGCATTAAATATTTGCAGATAGTTCAGCAGGCACAGCAAGATGAAAGTGAGCTAGCAAACGTGTGTAGGTTGCAAAAATCTTTTTTTCTTTTTTCTTTTTAAATCTGCTTTTAAAATTTTTTGGGGAAAGGATGCATTCAACAAGTTTGATAGACCTCAAGAGATACAAACAAGATATTTTGGTGAGAAACGTGAGGAAAATCCACAGGGCAGCTTTAAAGACAACAGCATACAGAGCAAAAAATAAATGAATCGGCCTTTGGTTCTTGTTTATGGTGAGGGGGAGAGCTGTGATAATTCAAAAAGAAACTGAATTCTTGCTGAGTAGAAGCGTCTTTAAAACTGGATTCTTCTGTTCTCACAGTCTTGGTTGGCCTGCCATCCCACCTTCCCTCCCTTTTTTGAGGGAGCGTAATATCATTTAATGAATGGATCATCCCACTTTCAGTGTTAAAACACACATGCGAACACACTGTTTTATTCATCTCCCATTAGCTTCTCAAAAGAAAAGTGTTTGATTTGAATGAAGCAGTTACTTTAGCAGCAAGTTGACCAACCCAGTAAATATCATGGGCCATCAGGTGTTAAACGATAATTTCTTTATTCAACCTTGCCCTTTTGATTATCTGGAATCACACATGACCACTGGAAGCACTGTTGAGCTTCAGGACAAAACACTGAAGTCCTGTCCTCCTCCTTTTTAAATCATCAAAAAGAGAGCACAATCTCTACTCTGATGACAACTTGTGATAACACCAGTAATTCAACTGTCCAAAATCCACCAATAAGTATCAAAAATTATGTGCACATCTAAACAAAGTCTGTGGACACCTGAAGAGTATTTCCAGGTTTTAGGAAGTATCTCTGCACATGTAAAGAAAAAAATTGTATTACCCCTTTAGTGCCTGCAGTGGCAGCTGTGGAAAGTTTGAAGCATGTACTCAATCTATGATCCTCCGAGTGTCAGTGGGGGCTGGATGCAAGTGTGAGAAGTAAAGACATCTATCTGCCACGTATTTCATCCATTTTTTTAAACTGTTCACCATGAGTCTGACAATGCTCTAGGAGTGCAACACTCTTTGAATGTAATACCCATATGTATAGCTTAAGAGGTCATTGGCTGAACAAACTTCAATTGCAATTTCAAACAACGCAATTAGTAAAACATACAGGCTGCAATTTAGGATATATGTTACATAGCGTGATTGAGTAAGGGTTTAAACTGTTACTGTTGTGTTAGTGGTTTTACAAATTCTTGCTTTCCTCCTTTTGTGATACTTTCATTGTGGTAATGCTATCATATGTTTCAGACCTATTATATAGTGAATATTGAACTGAAGCAGGATGTAAAAACTATATATTGCAGATTAAATTGCCATATCTGTCAGAAAAAGGGGAAAAAAACTTCTGATTTAATAGCCTTCGCTGTTCTGGTTTCAGTCTTTCTATGAAATGATGAGCCTGGCTTTGCTTCCATTCAGCCACAAGTGGAGTCCTCAGATCCATCTCGGATGATAAGGTCTGTGTCACAGATGTCACTCTACTTCAACCACATCAGCTCTCAAGGGCAACCAAGTTGCTCCACAACAAACTTACGAAACTTTCTCTTTACAGGTCTCATTTTCATACTTTCGACCATAAAGTGTATGTGCATTAGGTGACTTCACCATCCTCATTATTAAAGCTCACCTCTGCTTCCAGTAAGAAGAATCAACAGGTCCCAGATAATTAGAAATAGAAGCAAGGTTGAACTGCATCCAACTGACCCTTCAGGACTCCTGGACTACACTTGAATGATTGGGTATTCTGTATATAGTTTCTTAGCACTGACCGTACATCAGTGAAACCTAAACAAATTTAAATACAGGTAAAGTCATGAGTGTTTACAGTTATAATATAATATAAAACATACAGTAAAAGAGGATGAGACACACAGAGAATATTTACATATATAACAAAGAAGTCCACCATTGTGCCACATGATCTGGGAAGACTTTCCTCCCGTCAACATCAGTGTGATGCTTCTCTGCAGCCTACACACATAATGGCTAATATTCACTGTACATGTGTCCACAGCTCCGTGGCCGCCACCAGCATGAACAAGTGTGAGAGAGCACAGTGAGGGCTGACATCTCTGATGGTGCTGCAGGACACTGCGCGGCCTGTCGCCTTTTGTTCAATGTTACACAGTTAACAGCAGTGAGCTGGGGAGGGTTTTTGTTTCCATCCACTGAGAGCCAGGAGTCACTCCAACTGTTTTGTTCTGTTGATAAATCTTTGACACACACATACACGCGCACACACTGAAAGATAACAGTCACACTGTCCCACATCACTGTCCCCACTGAAGTGATGTTTAAGTGCAGCAAAAGTAAGCACCCTCACAACAAAACACCATGCACCACATTTTAACTCCTGTGTCATATATTACGTTTTTGTCCAAACTGCTGTGAAGAGGGTCAGAGACACAGTTCTGCTCTACAAAATAAGAAGAATGACAAGAATAACAACAATGCACACAACTGAACCTTGTGGTGATGATTGTAGGAGGTGCTTTAGGTTGGTTTGCTCGATGTTTACTGGGAATAATGGCTCCTGTGGTGTCAACCTCTTTGTCCATAGTTTACCTCCTGTCCGTGATTTGTTTCCATGGGGTCTTCTTTGAAGTTTTCACACTGCTCCATGACTTTCCTGAAAAGAAAACAACATTTATAGATTAGCTTTTGTCCAAGAACTTTTTAAATACTAAATTCCATTTCTGTACTGCAGTTATTTCATTGTCAAAAAATTAAGAATGTTAAAGCATAAATGTCATTTAGGATACAGCCAGCATTTGGACTTGTGAAAGAATTGTTCAGCAAATTAACTGTCTAAAATAAAGAGTGCCTCCCCAAATGTCAGGATAAATAATTACATTTTAAGAAATACAGTATAAGATTTTGAGAAAAGAAGCAGTGTTACACGACAACGAAAAGGCGATACGTTTATGAAGGAACTTATGTCACTCTTTTTCAAAGTAAAGTCAGCTGTCTGACTTGCTGCGCTGGATATATACTAACCTTTGATGTTAATGTTACTAACCTGCCTTTGTGTTATTTTATGTTGTTGTATGTAAGCTGCTCAACACTTGAATTTCCCTTGAGAATGAGAAAGTATCTATCTATCCATCTTACCCAGAGGCTTCTCTGTACACGGCCTCCCATTTAGCTTCTACTGCAGTCTGCATGTAGGATGGTTATGGAAAATTGGGTAAAATTTACTGTCTAAGCAGATGTCTTTGACAGTGCGACATCATATGAGAAAGGTTCTAAATGAATTCCACTTCAAAAATCTAGTCTACACTGTGTTTTTTGTTTAGGTTTCTAAAAAAAAGATTTTTATTTTCTATGCAGATGCATTTCCCAACAAATCTTTGCAGAATGATTATTTCTTTCCAAAACAACTTATTCAAGTCATCTAGTAAAAACGGCTGTGTGTTTTTTTTATATCAAAGTCTGTCCCTCCGGACAATATATGATCAGTATGTTCTCAGGCAAGGACAGAAAATATTGTCTGACCCACACCGAATACGAGTTCTTATCCAATGACAGCCAATATAAAGTACTTCAATGTAAACTCAGTCATTTATTAAAATTATAGTCAATGTTGACTGAGTGTGCTGTGTAATGGTTCAGTTGCGTTCTTATCACAGTATACAGTATAAACCCTTCTATACATTAAACATAGAAGGGTTTATAGAAGCAAGTTGTGCTTGGTGTCAAAATTTAGGGAAATTCCTGTAATTTCACATGATGTCTTATTTTTTGATACCACCTATCCCACATGCTGATATTGACCTTTGAATCCAAAGGTCGGACAGATATTTTTGATTTTTAGCTGTTCATATTTCATGCATTACATTACATAGCACTTTCATTTTATACATATCCAATCCTTCGATAGCCAAATTATACCACATAAAATTTCTAATGGATATGATGTTGTTTTTGATGTATGTTTTTGTGTAATGGGTGGCCAAATGTAGCAGTTTAGAAGTTTGTGATGGATAAAATTGCAACTTTGTCATTCTCTGTAACATGCAATTATAAATATAAAGTAAATATTTTCACATTTCTGAGGACTAGAGATCACTGTGAAATGATTCTGAAAATTTCAGATCTCTATCTTTTGTTGTTAAGAAGTTATAGAAGTCTGAACATGGTCAAAAATTTCAAGTCTTAATTTTGGCCGCAATTTTAGGGTACCCCCTACCTACTTCAAATGGCCATAACTTTGAAACTAATGACAATAAAGCATTCAAATTTCGGATTTTCCCATCATATATAATGTACTAAATGTATGTAAAAACTTAGCAAAATCTGAGAGGGTCAGCTGGGGACCACTGGTTGAAATGATATGGAATGGCCCCTATATTTGATTTTCCTGCATGTCCATGGGATGACCTGTCAGTCCACATGGTACTGTTCTTTGAAAACCAGGAGCATGAACATAAAAGCGAGCAGAACTAAAAGGAAACTATTTTTGTTTTTTTCTTTGTCCAGATCAAATGAATAATACTACAGGTATGAAAGTGACCTAATTAGTTTGTATGAATTCATTGTTTGTATTACCACTGCATCTGTATTGAATGATGGCTAATTTGGCCATAAGACTTCTAATCATCCCTTTTACTAAGTGCAAACAGAGTATAAGAGTATACAAGTATATGAAATCAGCAAAACTTGTTTTTTATCACCTATAGCAGTGGTTCCCAAACTGGGGGGTGCGCCCCCTAAGGGGGGCGGGGAGTTATGGCAGGGGGGGCTCGGTGACAAGCTGGCCAGGTCTCTCTCTGTGTGTGTGTGTGTGTGTGTGTGTGTGTGTGTGTGTGTGTGTGTGTGTGTGTGTGTGTGTGTGTGTGTGTGTGTGTGTGTGCCCATGTTTTTGCTACATTGTGGGGACCAAATGTCCCCACAACTGTAGGAAAACCGAAAACTATGTCACTTCTGGGGACCTCATTTCGGTCCCCACAAGTTTAAACAGTGTTTTCTTGGCCATGTTGTTGTTACTGAAAAAAGTAAAAGTGCAAAAACATTTCTTTAGGGTTCGCCATTGTTTTGGTTAGGGTTAGGGTTTCGTTAAGGTTAGGGGTTAGATATAAATGGGAGTAAATGGTATGTCTCCACAATGATAGCAAGACACACACATGTGTATGTGTATGTGTGTGTGTGTGCACATATGTACTGATCTGGAGTTTGGTATTGTTTAAGTAGAAATAAATGATCTCACTTCGATCATGGATGTGTATTTATATATATTATAGATACAATTTGCATGCAATAGAGTTCAACCCAATCAACCAAACTAAATCATCCAGCAGCAACATTTGAAATTCTGCTGGAAAAATACGGCCCTGGCAACCCTGCCTGGCTAGGCTAAATATACACAAACTATGTATGCTACAGCGCAAGCTAGCAGAGCACGGAGAAGTTTGTGACAGGAGGATGGCCAGGTAAACGGAAAGCAAATGAATCTACACCAAACCTCACAACAAGTAAAACAAAGGCAAGAAAATATGACGAAGCATATTTCGCCCTCGGCTTCACAAGTACAACTGTGGGTAATGAAGAGAGGCTGCAGTGTGTCGTGCGTCTCAAAATATTAGCTTCTGACAGTATGAAGCCAAATAAGTTAAGGTGCCACTTGGAGACTGCACATCCCGAACACAGAGAAAAGCCAGTTGATTTCTTCAGAAAGAAACTACTCGACTGTCATGAACAACGGAGTTGCTTCACTAAAGCAGCATCTGTACCTGGAAATGCCCAACTCGCCTCATATAAGGTCGCCTACAGAGTTGCTCAGTGTATAAAGCCGCACACTATTGCCGAGGAATTAATACTTCCTTCTGCTATTGACATGGTTTCAACCGTGATTGATGAATCAGCAGCAAAGAAACTAAAGGCAATTCCTTTGTCAAATAATCCTATCAGGAAGCGCATTTATGACATTTCAAAAGACATAGAGGAGCAGCTTAATGATAAGATGAGAGACAATCATTTTGGCCTGCAGGTGGATGAAGCGACTGATAGTAACGACGACTGTTTATTGATAACATATATCAGATTCATTGATGTCAATGATTTGAAGGAGGATTTGCTCTTCTGCAAACGTGTAACTAACAGAGCCACTGCAGAGGAATTATTCAAAATCATTGACACTTATTTGAAAGAGGCTGATCTGAAATGGGAGGACTGTGTGGGGATCTGCACTGATGGGGCTCAGGCTATGTCTGGGAAACGAGGAGGGCTTCAAGCGCTCATCAGGCGCGTCTCCCCCAATGTGCAGTGGACACACTGTATGATACATCGAGAGGTGCTGGCGTCTAAACAGCTGAGTCCCAAGCTGAACGACGTAATGACAGACATCACTGCGACAGTGAACTACATCAAAACATGACCCGTCAAAGCCCGGATTTTTGCAGCTCTCTGGGAGGAAATGGGATCCAACCATACAGCTGTTTTGTTTCACAGCCAGTCCTGATGGTTGTCATGTGGGAAGGTTCTTTCCAGGGTGTTTGAATTGCACGATGAATTCAGAATCTTTTTGGAGGAGGAAGGTACGGAACTTGCTCACAAGTTTAGCAATAACAACTTCCTGCTGAAACTTACAAACCTCAGTGACATGTTTCAGAAACTCAATGAACTAAATCTCCAGATGCAGGACACTAAAACACATCTTCCACAGCTGGCAGATAAAATCATATCGTTGACAAGAAAACTGGAGATGTGGAAGAAACGAGTGAAAGAAGGGAATATAGACTCATTTGAGAGCCTGAAATCATTCATTGAGGACAACAAGCTACAGAACACATTCATGCCATGCATGATAAGCCACATCTCTGCCCTACAGAAACAGTTTCTGAGGTATTTCCCAGTGGAGGATCCTACTGAATATGACTGGATCCATCAGTTCAGCACCAGCAGCTGACTTCAGCGCTGCAGAAGAGGAACAGTTCATTGATGTCACCTCTGATTCAATAATGAGACTGCACTTTAACTCAAAGACATTGGCTGCATTTTGGTTTGGATTCCTTTTGCCACATCTTACCTGTGTGAGGTTTCTCTGCAGTTGCCTCAATTAAGACAAAATACAGATCAAAGCTGGACATTGAAAATGAGCTAAGAGTTTCGGGCTCACAGCTGCAGCCTCGATTTGAGAAAATCTGCAGCACAAAGCAAGCCCACATCAGTCACTGAAAGGATTGTGGGACTTGAAGTGTGACTAGAAATGTTGTTTTTGCAGAGAATATTTGCAAGTTTTTGTTTATTACCAGAGAACTGTTAACATGCCATTTTTGTGCAGAGAGTAAATTCTGAGTCTTGAAAGGAATTAATAGGAATTAATACTGATGGCAAAAATATGAGATTCATGTTCCAAAGTCACTGCTTCCATTCCAGTGACTTATTAATTTTTTTTAGGAAGATGTCACACTTGTGCAGTTTTCTCTGTTAAGTTCAAATACAAAATTGAGATATGTTTGCCGCTAAGTCACTTTTAATGCTTTAGCTCTTAAAAATGATGTGTTCCTTTTAAGAGTTTCCAGTAAGATGTCACAAACTAAACTTCATATAAATTCTACAGGAGTTTGCAAGCAAAAGATGTGTCTGAGAGTGTGTTGACATGGCTGCATACTGGTAGGGGGGGCAGAAAATATTTTTTCTTTCAAAGGGGGGCCCTGCAGAAAAAGTTTGGGAACCACTGACCTATAGAATGTATCTTGGAAAACAGAAGCTTCGCAGAACTAACTGGTATGAAAAGCACATCAAGATACAGCATACATACAAAGCTGTCAGTCTTACCTGGCCATGTCCTTAGTCTCTGGCTGTGAGCTTTCCAGCTCCAGGACTTTCTCCAGAAGACTTATTCCTCCTTCCTTTATCAACAGAGGACAATACTTGCTTGCTGCAGACCAAAAAAATACAAATGGAAAGATTGTGAGCACTGTCCCTGTTCGTTACTAGGTATTGTTTAGACACAACGATAGTGAAGACAGGCAGTGTGCTTAACTGAATTAAAGAACAACTTGGTGATGAGTGAAAGAAAAAGGGCAATGCTACAATTAGGGCTGGGCACGTTAACTCATTAATTAACACCATCAATTATTTTAGTGCCTGTTATCACAGTGTTTTTGTTATTATTATTATTATTATTATGAAAGTCTGTTGCTCACTGGCTCTCAATACACAGACAGACACATCTGGGTCACAGGAGGACTGAATGTTGATCAGTACTTGGGATGGGCAGCATCACATCTTACCCAAACTAACAGTTGAGGGAGGATTCGACAGACTGGTTGGATACAACGTCTAAACAAGACAAGCTAACAAATGCCAAGGTGAAGTAGTTAGCCATCGATTGCATTCTGATTAGTTTTCTGGAAGATGTCGGTCTGAGGAACATCCTTACGATCGCAACAAATGACAGTATGTATGAGCCTCAGCCTGCATCACTGGAAGGTTTGTTCGTGTGTGACGATATAAACCGGGACTATAGTCCCCGCAGTGGTCATGGGTTCAAGTCTGTCTCATGGCCATTTGCTCTTCTCCCCATGTTTCCTGTCACTTTCCACTGTCCTATCTATTAAAGCCTAAAAACGCCAAAAAATGGACAAACATGGAGTCCACAGACTAACAAGTCTTCTGCAGTCAGTCCCAGCTGTGTATTTTTTTGTCTTGACCATTTCACCTCACTCTAACAGGGACAGCTGCTGCTGAACATAGACTGTTTCTGCTGCTCCCTGATAAAAGAAAAAAGTTTCTGCTGGTACCTGTTCAGAGAAAAAATAAGAATACAGATTTATAAATGTTAACTTGCTGTTGCTGGGAAGGTTTTTGTTACAATGTTATGATTGTGGCTCTGGACTCTAAAGGGTATTAGTTTTTCTATAACAAACCAGATAAAACATTAATGCCCTTGCAGTGGCTAATAGTTTCATTTAAATTTGATTACATTAATGTTTAGGCTGAGATTTAGACAAAATGTTAACTGCTGCTGTGTAAAGGGAAACTGGTTAAAAAGCACTTTGTGTTTAAAGTGTCTGCAAAAAAATGTGATTGCACTTTTGTTCATATAGTAGTACCTTAAAAATGAAAGTGCAGAATACACTATTTAAAATTAATTATTTAATTTCACACAAAACAATGCAAACAATGCTCAAAATTTTAATCATTACCCAATACTAGCTGCAACACAGCAGAAAAGAAAGAAATATTTATATGTCAAACTGTATCTTGGAAATCTATTAAGTACATAATTATGGACCGATACATTATTCTGGTCTATTAGCTGTCAACATTAGCTGCCTTTAACAGACACACAGGCGACCAGTACTGGTATATCAGAACACTGAGGAGGTGGTCTCTCGATACTCACGGTAAACTGACACCAGGTTGTAGAGAGCCCATGTGGCCCAGTGCTGACTGACAGGGGAAATGCTTTGGGGAAGCAGTCGCAGGATGGGCTCAAATGACCTGAGAGATAAAACTCAATTTAAAAATGCACAAACAGGAAAAGTCACTTACAGCTGGGCTGTACAGCTAGACCATGACTCGACCTTCTGTCTGAGTTACTAAGTTTTGTCTCTAGCATGGTTATACTGTTTTTTTCTTTTTCAAGTTTACACTAACATGGATTTGATGAATAAAAAGTAACTGCTGGATAACAAGACACAAAGCAGCAGATGTTCCTCTTGTGTTTCTCAATTTGATGAACTATGATTCCTAAAGGACACCACATATATACAAATGCTGGTGTGGTATTATGAAGGACAACGTAAACAATCAGTCACCTGTAGTTGATGTTGCGGCGTGAGCTGACATCCCAGCTCTGGATCGCATCCCACATTTTGTCCATTACTGTGTCTCTTCGTGGCTCTTCCATCGACCAAACTTCTGACCCATCAAACATAATGTGAGAAAGCACGCCGCATGCGTTGTATGACACTTCAATCCCATCTGCCTTGCTATCCAGGAGGTTACTATAACAAACAGTGAGAGGGAACATCAGGTATCTGATTTGGACAAAATTTATCCAACTCCTGATTTTAGCACTTGTCAGAATTATAAATCTCCTTGTTGATCTTTGTGAACCGCTTCCTAGTTAGCTTGATGTTGAATAACATAAAAAATAGAAATTTGATACTTGTGGTCACCAAGGTAAAGTAATAACAACAGAAAAAGGAGGAAGAGGAGGAGGAAGAGGAGGAGAAGCATTTTGGCTGCTAAACAATGTTCTTCAATCTGATAAGACACCCTTGATTAACCAATTCATCTACAATGTATTCTTAAAATTGCCCCACACTGTAGTTCATTTTTACTTAATTTGCTCCCCTCTTAACACACCAATGAAACCATACTGCTTTGCCATGACTCCATATCAGTGTTGGTTTAAAATGATGGTTGTTTCAGGAAGATAAATTGGTCTCTAGTAATTGGTCCGGGAAAATCAATCCCCACAGAAATCTGGTAGAGAGGAGGCAATGTCACATTGTAGAACAATTCTATTTTACTTGGTTTCCTTTTTTTTTTTCTTTGTCTGCATTTATTCTCATTTTTAACTCCACGGAAGGGGTGTCAACATTTTATGAGATTAATGCATATTTTAGTCTTGCAGCCAAATATTTTATTATTTAGTGCATGAGTGTGACCATCACGAGACCTCCCTGAAAGCTAAGCTGACATTCTTTATTAGAATTCCCTGTTAAGAGCCAGGGAGGGCAGTGCTACACCTCAATGATGACATGCAGGGAAACAAAGGGTGGACAGGACGAAACAGGACGGACAGGGACAGGGACTAGCAAGCGGTGCTATTACATCTGAAGAATATCAGGCGCTGTGTTATTCCCGACTATTAATTACCCATCAATAAAACAAACAAACAAACAAAAGTAAAAAAAAAAAACAAAAGGGGGGGCGGAGCAAGCCAGCAATGGAGTAAGACGTGTTTTGTGAGGCTCCCGCTGAACTATCATTCTGCAGTTTCAATGTCGATTTTTTTGGACCTACACCCACATGCTTTGGTATTATACCGCAACCTAAGAACCAAGAGCGAGTATTTTGTATCACTCCGGCGTTGGACATGGCCTCCAGTCTGAGAAAATTCAAGCACAACGGCCCAACCACGGCTAGGCCTGGTGCCTCCTCAGCCCAGAGTGCTAAAGCTGCTACCGACCCGGACCCTCCACCTAGCCCCGGCACCGCTACCGCCAGTACGGAGCACGTAGGTTTGGACATGTCTCACATAAAGCTCCAGATACTTAACTCCATCAGAGGGGATATTGTTACGGTGATTAGAGAGGAGCTGAAAAAAGCACTTGCTGAAGATTTCGAAGGCATTAAGGCCGACCTGCAGGTGGTTAGGAATGAAATTGCTAACAACATGGCGGCTACTCGTCATGAGATCGACCAGGTGAAAACTACGGTCAATAACGTCGAGAGCGGGCTGTTGACATGGTCGGATACGGTGGTCAGCCTGCAAACCACGGTGTCGGGACTGCAAAAATAGCTGACTGACCTGAGAGGGAAATGTGAAGACATGGAGGGTAGGATGAGGAGATGCAACGTTCGTATCTTGGGAATCCCGGAGGAACAGAACTCCAGCTCCACGGCTTCTGTGTCAAAACTACTAAAAGAACTACTGGGAATGGATAAAGATGTTCTGGTTGACCGGTCGCACAGAAGCCTCATGCCAAAAAGACAGGACGGAAAGCTGCATGCCATTATAGCCAAGCTCCATTATTATCAGGATTGTGTGGAGGTCCTACGCCGAGCTCGGACCTGGGCTCCTCTCCGATTCCACAGACAACCTGTTGCTATTTTCCCGGATTACACCACGGCCGTTGCCAAGGCGAGGGCGGCGTTTACCGAGGTTCGGAGAGCCCTGCGGAATAAACAAGGAGTCCGTTTCGGCATACTGTTCCCTGCCCGGCTCCGCATCTCTTACGACGGAGAGGACAAAGAGTTTGTGGATCCTGGAGAAGCCATGGATTATGTTAAGCGACGCATCATCAAGACGGCAGTGAACGCTAAGCATGGACTGAGAACGGCAGGCGGGGTGAAGATCTCATATTAATCTGGTAAACTGTGTTACCATTATAGCTAATATGTTGTCAAAACACTACTCAGTTCCTTAATGGTTTTGCGCTAAAGTTATATTTATGTTTAAGTGTGACTAGTACCTGCTCTTTAGAAATTACTGTGCATTGGTGTTAAGGGCTCAGCGGGAGCCTCGTGTTGGCTTGGAGCGAACCAAACAAATGATGTGGGGATACATTTGTGAGGGTTTGTTTTATCACCATGTTACATTGGGTGATATTGTTGGCAGTATTTTAGGGATGGGTCCAGGCCAGATTGTTTGTGTGTTCTTTTATTTTCTTTTTTGCCTTTTTACATTTGTTGTGTTTAAGGAAGTACATTGCATTCTGCATTCAGCTAACTCTTAATGGCTACTGATCATTCCAATCACTCTAAGGGATGTCTTGTTAACTTTGTGAGTTGGAACGTTAAATCTCTTAACCATCCGGTAAAGCGGAAAAAAGTTTTTACTCATCTACAACAACTTAAGACTGACGTTGCATTCTACAAGAAACACATCTAAGTAGTTCTGATCACGCCAGGCTGAAGAGTGGCTGGGTGGGCCAGATTTATCACTCTAGCTACCACTCTAAGACGAGAGGGGCCGCTGTCCTGGTCAATAAGGCCTTGCCATTTACATCATTTAGTGTGGACTCAGATCCAGCAGGGAGGTATATAATCATTGTAGGACAGGTGTATGGGTTTCCTTTAATTCTTGCAAATGTTTACGCTCCCAATTGGGATGATCAGGATTTTTTCAGAAAAATGTTTTCACGGCTTCCAAATGTGGCAACACATCACCTGATTCTCGGAGGGGATCTGAACTGTGTTCTGTCACCAACCCTAGACCGCAGTTCCCAGAAGAGCATCCCTGTTTCTAAATCAGCACGTTTAATACGAAGTTTCCTGGATACATATGGTGTTGCAGATGTCTGGCGTTTTCATAATCCCACTTCTCGTAGATACTCTTTCTCTGCAGTACATAAGACCTTCTCACGTATCGATTACTCTTTTTTAGACAAAAGACTTCTCCCCTTAGTAGTTAGTTGTGATTAGAAGGCCATTGTGATATGTGACCATTCTCCTGTAGTTGTTTCCTTACGCATTCCCAATGTAGGTTGAAATTATCGGCAGTGGAGCTTGAATCCTTTACTACTCTCAGATGAGGAATTTGTCAATTTTATAAATTCTGAAAATAAGCTTTTTCTTAGTATAAACCAGACTCCGGGGATGTCCTCTTCAATGGTGTGGGAGTCTTTAAAAGCATACTTGAGGGGGCAAGTCATTTCATTCTGTGCGAAACAAAAGAGAGCTACAACAGAGCGCCTCACTAAATTAATAAATGAGATTCAACAGTTGGATATGTCATACTCTCTTTCACCCACACCTGAGATGTACAAGTGTCGTCTACTATTACAGAGTATAATCTTATTACTACAAAAAAAGCTGACTGTCTTATATCAAGATCAAGAAGTTATGCTTATGAGCATGGGGAAAAGACAGGCAGGCTCCTAGCACGTCAGCTAAGACAACGAACAGCCAATCAGTCCATCCCAGAAATCCGAAATGATCAGGGAGTAAGATGTACTGACACCTCGGAAATAAACACAAGCTTCTTAAAGTTCTATCAGGCACTCTATAGTTCGCCCTCGTCGCAGAACACATCTGACAAAGGGAATTTTTTTCAAAATATTGATATCCCTGAACTGGATCCAAACGTTGCGACTACTTTGGACATGCCACTCTCCAACACAGAAATTGCGCTAGCTATACAAAGCATGCAATCTGGAAAATCCCCCGGCCCAGATGGCTATCCATCAGATTTTTATAAGAAATTCTCCAGCCAGCTCAGTCCTCTATTAACTCATTTGCTGCCATTGATGTCTATAGACATCAATTAAAATCCGAACGTTCACTGCCAATGACGTCTATATACGTCAATCATGTTTTTTGACTGGGGGGGCTGCAGGATAGTCTGGTGGAGCTTGTCAGTGAAAATCAGGCTTGTAATGATAGAATTTAGTGCAAAAACGAACAGATCATCTTGGTGGCAGCATCCAACAGGATTGGGAAGTGGCGGCGGCGTATTAAGAAGTTGTTGGATTAAGAGAGAAGATGGCGAAGCGTGGTCGATTGGAACAGCTCAGGCAGCTAACGTTAAAAGAAAGTATTTGTCGTGGCAACGTGAGAGTGTTGAGGTGGGCCACAAGAATGAGAAAGACAGTGGCCATCAAAGGATGGAGTTGCTGGGGCGACAGCAAAAAGCGCCGTTGCCAACAGCCGCTGGCGATCAAAGCCGCGCTAGCGGTGAGGGTCATGGCTCGGTTTCGCCACCACCGCCCAGCTCATCTGACGAAGCCGAGTGGGCGGAGGGAGCGAGCACACACACACCTAAAAATAGATTGTTTATATTTTGTAAGATGTATTGTTGTGAACCAAAATGTTGACTTGTGCTGTTTGTAAATAAATGATTTAGCCAACAAAAAATTAAAAAGTTGACCTCAAAATGCTTTTTCTAAGTAAACAACTGTTCAGTTGTGTGGGATGTTACTAAACCAAAAAATATTGGCATCAAAGTGACTGCTCTGATTGATGTGCCTCTTTGCACAAAAAGCTCGTTATCTTTGTTTTTTGGTCAAAAACAGGTGTTTTTGCTGAAATGACCCTATGTTCTGCTGTCGATAACTTTAGAACCGAAAATGCTAGAAACAAACTTTTTTCCTGATGAAAGAAGAGAATCTACCCTTTCTTTCGATAGTTTCAGTGTTTATGTAGTCTTAGAACTTGATATTCTGTAGATCTTGAAAAATCTGTCAAAATTCTTAAAAACTCTGGCAGTATGGGGCTCTTTGCTCTGAAAACAGCTGGCAGCCAATGAGTTAAGGTCAGTTTTTGAAGAGTCCTACACATCACAGTCTCTTCCTCCAACGATACGACAAGCCATAATCTCCCTGATTCTTAAGCCTGATAAAGACCAACTTGAATGCAGTTCATATCGTCCCATCTCGCTACTAAACTCAGATACAAAAATTCTAGCTAAAGTTCTAGCCCGCCGTTTAGAGAAGACCTTGCCGTCCATTATCTCGCCCGATCAAACAGGCTTTATTAAGGATAGACATTCTTTCTTTAACATCAGGCGTCTGCTAAATATAATTTACAGTCACGCTACAACAGACACTTCAGAGATGATCATTTCGCTAGACGCGGAGAAAGCATTTGATCGGGTGAAATGGGATTTTCTTTTTTATGCGCTTAAAAGATTTGGTTTTGGAATTAATTTTATAACGTGGATAAAGGTACTCTACTCGTCTCCTTTAGCTGCAGTGCGTATCAATAACAACATATCCCCTTTTTTTGAACTCCAACGAGACACGAGGCAGGGGTGCACCTTGTTACCCCTCCTCTTTGCATTGGCAGTTGAGCCACTGGCTATTGTCATAAGGCAATGCGTCGATATTAAAGGTATTAATCGGGGTGGCTTGGTTCATGCTGATGATATATTATTTGTGTCTGACCCCTTACATAGCCTCCCGAAGCTCCTGGATTTGCTTAGGGGGGTTTGGGGAGATATCTGGCTATAAGGTGAACTTTCAGAAAAGTGAGCTCATGCCTATTGGCAAGACGGCGGGCGAACCTCTGTTTACTTATCCGACCCCTTTCAAGGTAAATTATGACAAAATTAAATATTTGGGTATTTGGATCACGCGAAACTGTAACGAACTATATAAAGCCAATTACTTACCCTTACTCTCTAAATTAAAGCGAGACCTTGGAAGATGGGAGTTGTTGCCTCTGTCACTGGGAGGAAGAATCAATACCGGTAAAATGAATATTTTTCCTAAATTTTTATATTTCTTTCAGTGTATTCCGATATTCTTGACTAAATCCTTTTTTAACCCTTTAAGCTTCAGTCAATTCCAGCCGTTTTCAGTACAAAAAATCGCTAATATTCTATTTTTAAATAAAAAAATTACGAAAAATACGGGGAATATTGGACGCGCATCGGGAGGTGCATTTCCTTGAAAATGACCGATTCGGGGATTTTGTACTGACTTCAGGACATGTTTTGGACAAAATAGTTTACTGGCTTGTGTCATCTGGATGTAAAAGGTTGGATTATGGCCGTTTTTTGTGGAATCTTTTTTTTTGTGTGTAATAATGAACCCGGAAATGTGAGTCGCGCTGTGTGCATTGAAGCCGTGTATTGAGAACGGATGGATGAATATTTGTTTTTGTCGGACAAATGTGTTTATCTCACCCGCTGTAGTAATCGCATCTGAAAGTGGTTTATACCGGCGAATTCATGAGAATCTAAGCTTTCCATCGGCGTATAGTGTTTGTATAATCGTGTTTGCAGCCGTCGGACATTCTTGAAATTCCTATGCAAATTAGTAGGTGTACCACCGGCGGTACACTGAAGCTTAAGGGGTTAACAACTTGAACACCCTGCTCTCATCATTTATTTGGAACAAAACACAACCTCGAATTAAGCATAATATATTGCAAAGACCTCGAGCAGCAGGTGGTCTAGCACTTCCAATTTTTTTATTTTATTATTGGGTTGCTAATATAAGGTCAATTCTGTTTTGGACAAAAAAAAGATGACACCATGCTGCCATGGGTAACCATAGAAAATTCATCGACTGGTCTGGTGTCATTGGTTTCTCTGCTCTGTGCTAAATTACCACTGGCACGGCCTATATCTAGCTTCACCCTGAATCCTCTTGTGATATATTCTCTAAAAATATGGTACCAGTTTACACGCCACTTTGCACTTACAGAACTGTCACTTGTTGCACCACCTCAAGGACATTGTATGTTTGTTCCTTCAATTGCAGATGGGGCATTTAGTATGTGGTCAGAACGCGGCATAGTTTCAATGTATGATCTCTTTTTTAGATATCTGCACCTCCGGAACTTTGTTGCCTATAATGTTAACCTCTTCCCATCGCGTCCCTCACCATCCTTGTGCAAACCGGATGAAAAACATGCTATAAGGTTATTATATGCGCTGTTGCACACACAGAGGCTGGCATCTCTGGAGTCACTTAGGAATAAATGGCAGGAAGATTTAGGCGAGCAAATTTCGGATGAACATTTGGAGGAAATAATTGACCGAATCTGCTCCACCTCTATTTGTCTTAGACATTCATTAATCCAATTCAAAATTGTGCATCGCCTTCACTGGTCAAAAACAAAGTTATGCAAAGTTAAGGCAGATCTTGACCCAATGTGTGATCGTTGTCGGCGTGAGCCTGCAACCTTAATACACGTTTTGGACCTGTCCAAAATTGAGGAATTTTTGGGAGTCCATCTTTAATACCTTGTCAAGGGTTTGTGGTACCTCACTAGAACCGTGCCCATTTATTGCTCTCTTTGGTGTGGCTCTCAGGGATGTCGGCTTGACTGGGCCACAGACTAATGTGATAGCTTTCTGTACTCTATTGGCAAGGAGGATGATATTACAAAAATGGAAGGATGCATTACCACCTGTATATGGACATTGGACAAGGGAGGTCACGTACTATATTCAACTGGAAAAAATTCGATATACTATAAAAGGGTCACTTCAGAAATTCTCTGTTGCCTGGCAGCCCTTCTTGGACTTCTTGGAGAAAGCGAATGCAGATGAAATTGGACTACAATAGTCATGGATGTACGTTCTTACTATATGTCATGTATCATTTATCATTAAGTTGCTTTTTTTAGATTATTATTTTCTATATTTTTTTGTTATTTTATTTTACTGTTGTTGCTTTGTTGTCTCTGGCTGCTGAGTTTGTTGATGTTGTTGATGTTGTAGAGTGGGGTGGGGGGTGGGGGGAGTAAAACAAAAAACTGTAAAATGCTCGTGTATATGTTCATCTCTTTCTTGATATGTTAATAAAAAAGACCTTGATCAAAAAAAAACAGAAAAAACAAAAACAAAAAAATAAATAAACTAGAAGTTTTACCAAACTTGGACCATCCAGCGACAAAGATGACCCCTGTGACCTTGAAAATGACGTCACGGTCACCAAATGCGAACTTGACCTGTGTCTTATTATGGTAGACCTGTGTACCAGATATGGTGAGGCTACATCAATATTTTATGGAGTTATCGCGCGGAAACCAAAGTGTTACAGACAAACACACAAGCAAGCAAGACCATGCAGGTGAAAATAATACCTTCCGGCAAACGCAGTTTGGTAACTCGACTGGAGCTGGTGGGACCTGATCAAACATGCACATGCAAATGTGAAGGACCCCGAAGCCCAGAACAGCTATCACGGCAATGCAGGGCCAAGCTGACAGGGTGCCCCCCCACCCACCCAGGCCACAGGAGCCACGGGGCGGCACCCCTAGAAAGCAACCGGGGCCACCGTGTACCACACGGACCCCGAGAACAAGAGGGAGCAGCTACCGACACCCCCAGCACGCCAGAACCAACCCAGGCAGCCCGGGACAAGAGGACCAACCCGCCACCCAAGCCCCTCCCCCACCCCCTAGGTGACCGACGGCCCCACGCAGCCAGGAAGCGAGACACAGGGGCAGAGCGCCCCACCGAAGGGACGGCAACCAGCCCACCACTGGGCAGGCCAGCACCGGAGGCCGGCCAGAGGGAACCGGAGCCGGGTCCCAATGCGAGTCCAGAGGGTAAAAATGGACAGACCAGTGGGGCCCGGCGACGCCAACAGGAACGCACCCCGCATACACCTTGCACCAGCTCCTGGGCGAGCACAGCACACCCAAGGCCCCTACATCCCACGATGCGACCTGACACCCCTCCAGGACAGAGCCACCACACACCACCAGCCCGCACCACAGCCAGAGCGCCCCCCAGGACAGCCAATCCAGACCCCGCAGTCCACCAAGAGCCACTGCACCAGCCGGGACCCGTCAGGCACGCAGGAGAACCCCCACAGGCCACAACCCCCCGGCCCCGGGGACCCCCAGCCAGAGCGACACAGATGATGGTCCACCCCGCCACCCCATAGCTGTAAGGGGGCCGGATCCCACCAGTGAGGCCATAACTGTGAAACCCTCCCATTACTCCCCTATTAATATGTTTCCTGATCCCTGACGGGAAACATTATCCCTGCACCGTGAAAAGTGTAACATTAAACGTAGGGAGGCTGGGCGAGGCGTCAGCCAACCCAGACCTACCCCCAAGGTGAGTGTGTGTGGTGCATTAAAAAAAAAAAAAAAAAAAAGATTGGAGAGCAGGGGAGGCAGGCAAGAGGGTGATGAGGGAGAGATAGGGCCGTATAGCCTTGCCACCTGCCCCACCACAGAGCCCATCGCTCCCGCCCCCACCTGCCCTCGAGGCCCTAACTGTTGTGTTCACTTTCTTTTTTTTTTTTTTAATTTCTCTTGGTCCATATCAGATGTCTTACAGAAAAAAAGACTATTCTTTTGCCCCACTTCACCCCAACCCCCAACCCATCCACTCAAAAAAGAAATTAATAATATATGCATATATATACAGATACAAATACATCTACATTCATACCTACAAAAATACGTAGACGCACCTACACATACATACATACATACACATTCTTTATAATTACATAACATAATATTACCAAGAGAATAAAACAAGAAAACCAAAAAAGTAAAATAAATAAACAAATACAATAACAACTCGAAACCAAAAAAAAAATATATATAAAAACAAATAATATTTCACTTTTCACAATAGGGATGTTCGTTAATAGACTTTTAATCCTATATATATATATATATATATATATATATATATATATATATATATATATATATATATTAATTTGGATAAATCTATAGTTTGAAATAATTTGATTAATATGTTTACCTTTGTTTTTTTTTTCCCTTCCTTCTTTTCTTCCCTTTTTCCTTCCCTTTCCTTCTTCCCCCTCCCTTTTTCCTTTCTTTCCTTCTCCCCCTTTTCTTTTTCCCCTTTTTTCCTTCTCTCCCCTTCTTCCCTTTTCTCCTTCTCATTCTTTTCCCTTTCCTTCTCTTCCTTTCTTTTCTTCCGCCTTTCCCCCTTCTTCCCCTTTTCTCCCTTCTTTTCTTATTTTTGAGGATTTGAGTAAATTAACAGACACTTTTTTGTCATTTTCTTTTTAATATTGAATTAATTTAACCATTAATTTTTATCAATTACCTAATTTACTCTTCCGTTTCTTTCATTTATTTTTTAATTACTTTTGTTTTGTTTTTTGTTTTGTATTTTCAAGTGTCCGGACGTAATAATTAAAAAAAAAAAAAGTTTTGTCACAACAAATCACCTTTCACATATATAGGTCACTTCTACGACATCCCTACCTAGAAAGAGAATAGAAGCAGCAACCATCGTTTACACTATTTACCTACTTTTATAGTCTGCGCATTATAAGGAACACCAATGTCTACTGATTTTCAGTCATTCTTTGCAAAAGTATTCAAACTTGAAAGTAATGGATTCCATAGTTCTGTGAAACTTTGACCCTGACCATATTTTTCAAAAGTTAGCCTCTCCAATGGTAAGAAGTCTGAAACTTGGGCAAGAAATGTCTTAAAAATGGGAGGAGAGTGATCCTTCCAACACAGAAGTATACATTTCTTTGCAAAATATGTTATTGTAAGTAGTAATCTACATTTCTTTCTATCTAAAGGGAGGTTTTGTGTGTCATTCAACAAATAGAAATTAGGTTTAAGTTCATATGACTTCTGTAATGTATTTTTTTGTAAAGGAATGGATTGACCTCCAGAAAACTGTCAAACATTTACATTCCCAAAACATATGCAAAAATGTTCCATCTCCCGTTTTGCGTCGAGGGCAGTTTGCAGAAATGCTGTTTGATATTTTATTCATCTTTCTGGGTGATAGATATGATTTGTGGATAAATTTTAAATTAGCTTCTTTAATTTTATTACTAATAAATGGGAAATATACAGATTTGCATATGTTAGACCATGCACTTTCTTCAAAGGTCAATCCTAAATCCCTCTCCCAAATCCTTTTTAATGGTAGAAGAGATGACTGTCCTCCCACTGCGAGACAGTTATAAAACTTGCTGATTTTTCCCTTAATTGTATTGGCTGTTAATATCTGATCTTCAATTTCCAATTGTTCTGTTCTTAGTTTATTTTTCTTTATAAGTGACTGGACAATACTCCTGATTTGTAGAAATTTGAAAAAGTCTTTATTAGAAATATTAAACTCTTCTCTTAACCCTTTAAGCTTCAGTCAATTCCAGCCGTTTTCAGTACAAAAAAATCGCTAATATTCTATTTTTAAATTTAAAAAATTACGAAAAATACAGGGAATATTGGACGCACATCGCGAGGTGCATTTCCTTGAAAACGACCGATTCAGGGATTTTATACCGACTTCAGGACATGTTTTGGACAAAATAGTTTACTGGCTTGTGTTGTCTGGATGTAAAAGGTTGGATTATGGCCGTTTTTTGTGGAATCTTTTTTTCTGTGTGTAATAATGAACCCGGAAATGTGAGTCGCGTTGTGTGCGTTGAAGCCGTGTATAGAGAACGGATGGATGAATATTTGTTTTTGTCGGACAAATGTGTTTTTCTCACCCGCTGTGGTAATCACATCTGAAAGTGGTTTATACCGGCGGATTCATGAGAATCTCAGCTTTCCATCGGCGTATAGTGTTTGTATAATCGTGTTTGCAGCCGTCGGACATTCTTGAAATTCCTATGCAAATTAGTAGGTGTACCGCCGGCGGTACACCTACGACGCACTGAAGCGTAAAGGGTTAATTCACTGAATGATTTCATTTGTATATTATCTTTAAATAAGTCTTTAAATTGGTTAATACCTCGGTTTGTCCATTCACTTATATTGATGCATGTAGTTTGATTTGTTAAGTCTGGGTTTAAGTAAATAGGAGAATACATTGAAATGCATTTACTAGCACCATGTTTTTTCTGCATTCTTTCCAAGTTTGCAAAGTATTCCTAATAGTGAAGCTAAGCTGTATAGCTTTAATCTTTTCAAAATTGTTTACAAATATAAGAGAGCTCAAAGGAAATGGTTCAACAGAGTGTTTTTCTATTTGTATCCACTGGGATTCCTGTCTATCCAATACCCAAGACATTAAATTTCGTGATTGAGCTGACCAGAAGTAATGTTGGAAGTTTGGAAGATTCAGTCCTCCCAGGGATTGTGGTTTCATCAAAGTCGAAAGACTAATCCTGGGTCTTTTACCACTCCAAATAAATTTAGTAAGATATCTGTTTAATGATTTGAAAAAATTTAAGGATAGGTAACAAGGAATCATCATAAATAAAAAATTAAATCGTGGGAGAATATTCATTCTAATGACATTTATCCGCCCCAATAATGAAAGGGGAAGAGTACTCCAATTTAGGAGGTCCGACTTGACCTTATCCATGAGAAATAGATAATTTTCCCTATATAAATCATCTAGATTTGGGGTAATGTTAATGCCCAGGTATTTGAAACCCTCTGTTGTCCAATTAAAGGTACAAGATGCGAACATTTTTTCCGTTGGCGTCTGGTGAAAGAGGACAGCATTAGATTTTGAAAAATTAATTTTATAACCTGAATAATTTGAAAAATTGTTAATTGTCTTTTGCAAATGTACGATTGATTTTTCTGGATCTGTTATATACAGAAGAATATCGTCAGCGTACAAAGAAATTTTGTGTTCCTTATCGCCCACTTTTAAACCATTAATATTTATGTTATCCCTGACACCAGACGCGAGCGGTTCGATGACCATGGCAAATAACAGTGGGGACAAAGGACATCCCTGCCTCGTCCCTCTAGTTAGAGGGAGGAAGTCAGAGCAAGTACCATTGGTTAAGACAGCTGCTTTTGGGCAAGTATAAAACATTTTAAGCCATTCAGAGAAGTTATTACCCGTGTTAAATTTGTGCAATATAGAAAACAAAAAGCTCCACTCCACCCTATCAAAAGCCTTCTCTGCATCCAATGAGAGAAGCAGAGAAGGCTCTTGACGGTTGTTGATACAATTTATTACATCTAAAACTCTTCTTATATTATCCGCTGCATAGCGCCCTTTAATAAAACCGGACTGATCAGGATTGATCAGTTTAGGCAAAACAGAGTCAAGTCTTCTAGCTAATAACTTTGTAATAATTTTGTAGTCGTGATTTAGAAGACTGATTGGTCTGTACGAAGAACATTGAGCAGGATCTTTTCCACTTTTATGTATAAGACTAATATAAGCTTGGTTCATTGACTGCAGAAGTATTTTTGTGTGGCATACGTTATTTATCATATCCATAAAGATAGGTTTAATTTCCTTCCAGAACTCTTTATAAAACTCTATTGTGAAACCATCTGGGCCTGGACTTTTTTTTGAAGACATTGAATTAGTGATTAGTGATTTCAGTTGTGTTCACTTTCTATAGGGATATGTGCCTAAAAGTTGTTATTTACAGTGAGGTGTGAAAAATGTGAAGTGCACAATAAGAGGCAGTCTGGTGTGGATCTGGCCCAAGAGGACAGAGGATATCACGCCGTCCGCTAGGGTTGGCTCCAAAAAGCTTTTGCTTTTGCCCCAATTCATTTTTGGAAAAAATAAAACTTGACAGACTGATTTTCTACAGCTCGGGATTTTTTTCCCGTTAGTTTTCATGGCCAAAATGAGAGATCGGGTTGCCGATCTTAAAATAAATCAATACTGAATTTTAAATAAATCGCTAAAGTTGGCGGAGCCAGGGGGCGTGGCTATACTTGATTGACAGTTCCATTGACTGGTCCTGCCCCGAGTTGCTCTCCGGTCCAGCCTGTTTGATGACGCTTTTTACGTCACTGGCTCCAAAAAATCCAAAATGGCAACCAGACAGTAGCAAAATCCGGGCTTAATTTTCTCGGCATTGAAACCAACAGGTGACGTCACGGTCAGTTCATGCCTGGGACAGAGCAGTGGGGGAGGCAGGTAGTAAGACCACTGGTACTGATGCAGAGGGCCCCCAGAGCCAAGGGGCCAGGGAGGGCCCACACGAACCAACTGGCTCAGCCAACACAGCAACCCCTGGGAGCTGCAGATCCAGAGCAGCGCCCCGGCAGACACCATAGCCCCAACACGGGCCAGCTGCACGCAGCACCCCACCCCAGAGGGGGGACCAGGCCGCGCCACAAGGAAGCGAGGGTCACAAGCCGCCACGCCCACCCCACTGGTTTCCACTACTTGGTTTCCATTCACTAACCTGAATACAGTGATGAACTGTGGGGTGAGCAGCTGTGGCCTCAGAGCTTTGACTTCAGCAACATTTCCCAACAGACCCAACATGTTGCGGTGAAGCTCCTGCTTGTCTGGAAATTCCTGAAATAAGATCATGTCAAGAGAGCAGAGTTATATTACTCCACAATAGAAATATTGAGATCACTCCTCTAATAATCCAAAGGTGTGATCTTCAATTTGGTATACACTTCTACATTTTTTAATGACATCCGTCTATGATGTTATAAATCACATTTCATAAATCAAAGGCGTAACACTGAATGTGATACACAATACAGTATGGAACAAATGGTTTCAGGCAAGATACAACAGGTACAATATAGCTGAGTGTGCATTCACCTGTAGACACTCCAGAAAGAGACTCATGCCCCGACAATTGAGGAACATCTGACAGTTGTCAGGTGTTTCATCAGTGATGTTCCACAGGGCGCTCCAGGAAAACTCCATCACCTGGTCACACTGGGTGAAAACAAACATAATAATAATTTTGTGCAGAAACAATTACCAAACATTTGATTTGAAGAGGTAGACAAACAAGTATACTTGAATAAGGATTATATTGCATTCAAACAATGATCATATTATTCTAAATAATCTCAGGGCTGCGGTCAGTTAAAAAAGGGCCTGCTTACCGCTCAACTGTACTGATACACAAGAATTATTTCTGAAATAAAGCAATACATTTTTAAAGTAAAAGGAAGAAAATAGCCAGCACTCACCATTCTGTCCTGTAGCTTCTTCTGAATTAAATTCAGCATTGTCTGAGAATGAAAAAAAAGGGAAATTGAATTGATGACAAGAATAATCACACACAGTAGTACTACATCAAAACAAGGCTAGGGCCATCTTGTTACAAACGCAAATCTTACAAACCAGCATGACACTGTGCTTCAGTTGATAGAAGTTATTATTCTAAATGGTATTCCCACCAGTATGGGTGCTTTCAGATTTGATTTGCCAACACAGTGTGTTGCCAGACTACAGAGCTACAATGCACCAGGAAGGAGCAGTCGTTATAGTCGGCTGTGATCTGCCAATCACGTAACAGAGCAGATGCAAAGAGAGTTTTCTTCATGAAGGGGACATGGACAGCTATGGTTAGAGTGGTAGACAGTCATTATGAAATGCGCCAAGTCTGCAGTATTTTCAGCTGAAAATGGAAAGACCTATTGTGTGTGACTTTCATTAATTAGCTAATGCCAAAAGAACATGTCTCTCATAACATTCTTAGTACATGGCATGACTTCAAACAACAGCTTTTAAAAACTTCTGTCAGGAATAAAACAGTAACACTCATGTTAATGATACCTTGACAAATCCCATCTTTCCCACAGCTTCCTTGTGATGGTTGTCCACCTGGCAGACCAAAGCATTACAAAGGTGAACAGCGATTCTCTGGATAGACTCATCCTGCCGGGCTGGCTCCAGGATTTTCAGCAGCAGCTGGTTGACTCGACTGTACTGGAACTCCAGCTCCTCTGGAATGCTGAAGTTACACAAAGTCAAGCAGCAGTTCCTCTGAACCTGGTGTGGGGAAGGAGCAGGAAACACAGAAACAAGTTCACCAATTAAACATATATCAAAAAAGCCTACTACAAGATTATTGTTATTGTAAGATGTCCTTTAAATAAATAAGATAGTAAAAATTTGTTTTATCGTGCTATATTTTCTTTAGATGTAAATACAAAAAAGCGTACTCATTGTTGATATACACAGAAGGGCTGAAACGATTACTCCAGTTATTCGAGTAATTCAATTACTAAAAATCCTCGAGGCAAAATTCTCTGAATCGAGGCTTCGTTTAATCAAGTACATTCTAGACTCCAGGTCACGTAATGGTGGACCGCGGTCCGAGGCCGAACCCAGACTTCCTTCGATATAAACCTGATCCTTAAATTTGACGGGGCGCTTCTATTTTAACCGGCGGAGCTTTTCTATTGTTTAAGGGAGGAGTGCCCAACCAGTCCACGGTCTAAATGGTCGTCTAAGCTATTCGTCGGCCAACTAAAACAAGGACAGATTCAGCTGCTGCACAGCTTATGTCTCGCCTCAAATGCTTTCAGAAATATTTTCCCTGAAGTGTTTTCGAAATAAAATCTAAAGCCCAGCCGCTGTGTTTGCTAGACGCATCTGCCGAGCTGAAAGCTCGGTCACGTGAGCACATAGTGGTCCGCTGAAGCTCGAGCGCTGTCATGTGACAATGTTGTGGCCCGCTAGTGACCGTCCACTATGCGTGAGATTTTCAGATGCGGCATGTTAACATGCAGGGAAAACGCATCTAGTTGACACATACCTTCACTGCATGTTTTCTCTAAGTATTTAGGTACCGTGCCAGAATTCCGGCGTGCAGCGCCGGCGCTTGGCTCGAAAAAAAAAAGATCAGGATTACATTGCCAATCGAGTTCATCTACCAATGGAATGAGGGGAATGCAGCTTTTGCTAATATCCAGTGGCGGCTGGTGGTGAAATTTGTTGGGTGGGCTAACAAATGCATAACACCGACTAAATGGTTAACACAGCTGCAAAAGCAACATCACCTATGATACACACAGTTACATCAATTACACGTACACTATACTTGTTTAGTGTTCTACATCAACACTCTCTCACTCACTCACTCACACACACACACACACACACACCACTACAAAACTTGTTCCAACTGCAACAACTGCCCACAGATAGCCTGCTGCAACTGTCTTATTACAACTGTTTGGCGACATGTAGTGCAAAACACGCCTTCAGTACAACAGATGACCTCAGCAAAAACAAGGTGTCACAGTCCTTTAACAGGTCAACATGGGCTAACCTTATTTGAAAAGAAGCTCACATCGACGGCCGATGTGATCCCAGTCTCTTAACTTCCAGCTTTTCCTCCAAAGACATTGAGGAAAATGGACATGAAAGCAAATAATCCACCTCGTTCATGCTAACGCCCACCATAGCTTAACCTTTTCTCGTTGCGTCAAAGGCCTGTGGGCTGCCTGAAGTTGGCCCAAATGATCAGTAAATCACGGGGGCGGGACATGACACCTGTCAATCACTTACAAGAACGAAATGAATGAAAGCCACCGCTGTGTTAACTCGCTGCTATTGGTCAAAAGTCAGTGGCCTGTGGGCTGCCCGAAGTTAGCCCAAATGATCAGTAAATCACAGGGGCGGGACATGACACCTGTCAATCACTTACAAGAACGAAATGAATGAAAGCCACCGCTGTGTTAACTCGCTGCTATTGGTCAAAAGTCAGTGGCCTGTGGGCTGCCCGAAGTTAGCCCAAATGATCAGTAAATCACAGGGGCGGGACATGACACCTGTCAATCACTTACAAGAACGAAATGAATGAAAGTAGACTGTATCTGCCGGGGCTGTAAAAAAATAAGCCCATTTAGAGATATTCTGTGTTTTTCTTTTGACTTATTGGTTTTGTTGCTACCTTTGTTTTCACCTAAACTTAAAACAATCTGTTGTAAGTTATTTGAAAAATAACTTTCTCATCTTTTTTGTGTTGGCCTGGGAGGGCTTAGCCCTGTGAGCCCATTTATACCAGCCGTCCCTGCTAATATCATTAGCCAGTGGGAAGTAGAGTGGGGGCGGATCTTAGAAAGACATTGAGATCCACCTGTATTTGAGTCCATACCAGCACTCAGCGCAGTATTCTGCTATAATTTCCAACAGATAAGTTCGCAGCAGAATCCGATTACTCCATTAATCGCCAGAATAATGAATACTCCATTACTAAAATAATCGATAGCTGCAGTCCTAATATACAGAACAGTAAAATTATTCTCACATGCGCAAGATTTTGGAGCTTTACATGTTTTTGTTTAATACAACAAAACATAATAGATATTACTTTAATTCTTAAATTACTTTATTTAACTAACTATATAATTGACAAATGAAGAATTTTCGTACCTCAGCTGCAGCATCTGGTTCTCTTATTTTTTTGTATTTACTCTTTATATCATTTTGTAGAGTGTTTTTTAACGTATTATAGCAATGTAAAGTACCCATAAAACAGCGTTAAAACATTCTCTATAGAAAGCTGATGACAAAGGTGTACTGCTCTCATCAGCCATGGCTGCCTAAGACTTGAAGTCATTTCCACTTGTGTCTTAACTATCTTTCCTAAAAACCCCTTTTGCCCCTTTAGAGAAGATGCCAAGCTTCTCATATGTTGACATTAAGCAGCCATACAGTAATTCTGTCTTGAGAAAACAATAAAACATGCACCAAAATTATGATTTAAAAAAGAAGCTTTGCGGCCATAAATTAAGTATATGGGCATGCATTATCCATTTTAAAATGTGCTTCAGAACTACTGAGGTTTGACTGACTGAAGTACTGTTTTATTGCATGTGCACTGTGAGAATTTCATCATAGCCAAAATTACAGTGCAGATGTTGATACTTGAATTGGTCAACAACTGCATGAGAACAGAACAACTGTGATGAATGTTCCCTCTTAACTAATCTACAGTTGTGCTCATAAGTTTACATACTCTGGCAGAATTTATGATTTCTTGGTAATTTTTCAGAGAATATGAATGATAACACAAAAACTTTTATTTCATGCATGGTAAGTGGTTGGGTGAAGCTATTTATTATCAAACAACTGTATTTACTCTTTTTAAATACTGACAACAGAAACTACTCAAATGACCCTGATCAAAAGTTTGCATACCCCAGTTCTTAATACCGTGTATTCCCCCCTTTAACATCAATGACAGCTTGAAGTCTTTTGTGGTAGTTGTAGACGAGGGTCTTTATTTTGTCAGATGGCAAAGCTGCCTATTCTTCTTGGCAAAAAGTCTCCAGCTCCTGTAAATTCTTGGGCTGTCTAGCATGAACTACATGTTTGAGATCTCGCCAGAGTGCCTCAATGATATTGAGGTCAGGAGACTGAGATGGCCACTCCAGAACTTTTACTTTATTCTGTTGTAGCCACTGACAGGTAGACTTGGCCTTGTACTTCGGATCGTTGTCATGTTGGAACGTCCAAGTACGTCCCATGCGCAGCTTCCGGGCTGATGAGTGTAAGTCTTCCTCCAGCATTTTCTGATAACATGCTGCATTCATCTTGCCATCAATTTTTACCAAGTTTCCTGTGCCTCTGCAGCTCACACATTCCTAAAACATCAGCGATCCACCTCTGTGATTCACAGTAGGGATTGTGTACTTCTCATTATAGGCCTTGTTTACTCCTCTCCAAATGTAGTGTTTATGGTTGTGGCCAAAAAGTTCAATTTTGGTCTCATCACTCCAAATGACTTTGTTCCAGAAGTTTTGAGGCTTGTCTCTGTGCTGTTTGGCATATTGTAAGAGGGATGCTTTGTGGCATTTGCGTAGAAACGGCTTTCTTCTGGCGACTCGATCATGGAGCCCATTTTTGTTCAAGTGCCTCCTTATTGTGCATCTTGAAACAGCCACACCAGTTTTTTTCAGAGACTCCTGTATTTCAGCTGAAGTTATTTGTCGGTTTTTCTTTGCAACCCGAGCAATTTTTCTGGCAGCTGTGGCTGAAATTTTTGTTGGTCTACCTGACTGTAGTTTGGTTTCAACAGAACCCCTCAGTTTACACTTCTTAGTTAATGTTTGAACACTCTTGATAGGCATTTTCAGATTCTTGGATATCTTTTTATATCCCTTTCCTGTTTTATAAAATTCAATTACCTTTTCCCACAGATCCTTTGACAATTCTTTTGCTTTCCCCATGATTTAGAAGCCAGAAACGTCAGTGCAGCACTGGATGAAAGATGAAGGGTCTGTCAAGAGCCCAGAAACTCACTGACCTTTTTTACACACACACTGATTACAAGCAAATAGATCACAGATGAGGATGGTTACCTTTACTAGCCATTCAAACCCGTTTGTGTCAACTTGCGTGCCTGTCATCAGGCCAAACCACCAGGGTATGTAAACTTTTGATCAGGGCCATTTGGGTACTTTCTATTGTCATTATATTTTAAAAAGAATAAACACAGTTGTTTGATAATAAATAACTACAGCACAACACTAACCATGAGTGAAAGAAAGGTTTTTGTGTGATCATTCATATTCTCTGAAAAATGGCCAAGAAATCATAAATTCTGCCAGGGTAAACTTATGAGCACAACTGTAACTAGGTATGCTTATCAATCAAGTCACAGATTTAATCACATATAGTCACACATATATTGCCACGAACACTCACATTTGTTGAAAATGTAAATGACTGTTTTTGTTAAGCAAAACAATACATGCACTTATCAAAAATAGGGATCAGCTGACTATCAGATCAAATAGTCAGCGTTTTTTCAATTATTGGTATTAAGATTTTATAAAAACAATTCCAGATAAAATAAAATCAATTTAAAAATGCACTACCTTGGCTCAAATGTGTCTGCCTCTCTATCTGTAGTCACTGTGGTCTTGTGCAATGTTCTGCTGCAGCAGCATCTAATAGCCTCTTAACACCACAAATACACATCCATTCAAAATACTTTGTGTTCTTGATTACTAATAAACAGTGTATATAAAAATGTATCCATCAATCCTAATAAAAATGTTATTGTATATTACAAACACCTATCTGTTAACATAAGGCCACAGAGTACACTTACAGTGACCTCCTGGTACTGCTCCATTCCATTCAGTACCACTTGAATAACCTCCCGACGTAACCGCACACTCTGGTCACTGCGGTACTCTGTGTTGGTCAGGTAGAACAGAGCAGCGCTGCCTGTCACCTGGATGCTCTTATCATACTTATGGCACTTTAGCGCTGCTATGACAAGCTGAAACAAGGACAGAAAGTTTACAAGACATGAATGAGAAAAAGAAACAGGATGCAGATTCATAGCACATACACATAAGAGAAGGTCAACAAAATCACTTCGTACTTGCAAAGCCCGGAGCAGCTGGCTACAGTGTTGTATTCTGGCAATATCAAACAGCTGATTGATGGCTCTGTGGGCCAGCTCAGGACGAAACTCTGTGTAAGCTTCGATGGCATTCAGAACCTGGTCTTCATTTTTTGATCCAGTCACCTGAAAATTCAACAAGCAACACAGAGTTTTAATGCAGAGCTGTCCATTAATTATTTTGCATTTAGTGCTGGTGCTAGAGACGATGAAAATTTCGTAGAGCAGGCAACAAATTGTAGTGAGAAAATACCCATTACCATCTCTAAAAACAACCACAAGTTGTACACTTCCTCTTAAACAGACATGAATGCCATATGCCATTAATGTTTCAGACAGGGTAAACAAAATCCAGATCTAAATAAGAAATGTTTTCTGACAACAAAGTGGCTGAAATAACACCTCTTACGACACAAAACATCAAGACTATTTTTTTCAAAAAGACTTGATGTTTGGCAACATTCATATGTTAAATTTCAAATTAGCAGTCCAAATCTGTCAGTTTGTAAGCAGACATCACTTACTAAAATAATTCCTTTATAGAGGCTGTTGGCAATACTCTCACATACTCTGCAGCTGCAGATTCTGGCCTGGTATTTGGCCAAAATCTACATATTGAGAAACACCTGACTCTTACTCACTTTAACAGCTGAATTATTTAGATTGCTAAACATGACATTTAATAGAAAATTTGTGTTTGAATTAAATTGGAGAGATATTGATTGTATTTGTCTGATTTTGAAGGTTTCCTAGTCAGACAGAGGTCAAGCATCTGTCAGAGAAGCTGAATACGTTTATATAACAGATCATAGAATAACGGTTAAGTTCCTGCTGTTTCACAAAGCCTTCATTATGTTCAGCCTTATTTTGAACACAAAAAAGGGCTGACGGCTCCTTTCTTGTCTCCATTCCAGCTGCTTCTAAGTTTAGACACATCCTTTGCTAGACAGCAACAGCGTGAAACCGTTTTCTTTCGTCTTTACGTGAATTTTCGGACTTTTCAGCAGCGTCTTCGTCATGTCAAGAAAACTCTCCTTAGAGAAACACTTCCTGTGCTGCTGAAATGGTCACAAAATAAAAGCCCGTAGCATATAAAATACGCCTTCAAAATAAAAGATTGAAGAGAACGGTTATTTTAGCACAAGTAAAACAAAGGCTTGCCAAAATTGATTAACTGATCAACAGACATTTATAAGAGTAATTTACACGCAATTTGGTATAAATACATAACGTGCACATGCATAACACATGCCTGTACTCAGCACAAGGTAATTTTTATTACAGATTTCATCCGTCGGAAATGATACATCAACTGAGTAGCCTTGGCGGAGTACTGCGCTCTCTGAGTGCTTTTCTTGTTATATTTTGTCAAGTGCTGCACAGTGAAATGTTAATTGAAAACATAGTTTCCGCATTTACTGTGCAAGTATTTATCAGTAATACAGTTAAAATGAGAGGAAATGTGAATATTTACTTTGCAAGTCGATGTTGGTGTGTGCCCCTAAATTTTTTGCTTGCGCTCCTAAAATTTTAAGTTAGGGGCCACTGTGCTCCTCGGAAAAAAGTTAGTCTGGAGCCCTGCCTAAGCATTGTTACAAACCATGTACACCCTTTCATGGAAACAGTATTCCCTGATGGTTGCGGCCTCTTTCAGCGATAATCCACCATGCCACAAATCAAAAATGGTTCATGAATGGTTTGAGAAGCACAACAACCAGTTTGAGGTTTTGACTTGACCTCCAAATTCCCCAGATCTCAGTCCAATCAAGCATCTGTGTGATGTGCTGGACAAACAGGTCTGATCTATGGAGGCCCCACCTCACAACTTCCAGGACTTGAAGGATCTGCTGCTAACATCTTGGTGCCAGATACCACAGCACATCTTCAGGGGTTGAGTGGAGTCCATGCCTCAACAGGCCAGGGCTGTTTTGGCAGCAAAAGGGGACCAACACAATATTAGGAAGGTGGTCACAACTTAATGCCTGATCAGGGTATTTGTTCTTCAGGTATTTAATAACACAAAAACATCTGGTAAGTGGGATGAGAGGATTTTTAAAATGTTTCAGCACCAAAAGTCTAAACTTCTGACACATTAGTAATTTTCTGTTGTATTTCTTTCTACTGTATTTGACTGTAAATTTATATTTTGAATTGTTAATGTCATTTTGTAGGCCTGCTCAGTTAATTTAACAGACATGATGCTGAGTCGCACAATAAATCATGTAAAATGAAGGCTGAGCAGAGATCACCTATTACCTGTAAAATTGGCTACTCTGTCATAATTAGAATATTGTATGACAGCACACAAATGATTTGTGTCTTATAATGTTTTAATAAATCAGAATCAGATCAAAGAGGATGTGAGTTTTTCTGTTACTTCACATGCAGACTAAAGGCTGCTGTAAACTGTCCTACTTTACTGCCTACTTTTTAATTCTGCCCCCTGCTGCTACTGCTCTCCGCTTTCCAAGCGAGACACATTTAATCTCAAACAAGCCTATTATCCAGTCACTCATGAAGCAACAGAAAAAGGGCTGCTGTTTCACATCGAAAGTTTGCCAAAGGAAATCTGTTTTTCTACCCAGCTTGATATCTGTACATTTTTCTCTAAATTTGCCCAAATTATATTTAGCAACATTTCCTCTTTCATTTCTTCCTTGCAACTTCGTGGTTTCGGTTAAGCAATTGAAAATACCATTTCATTTTCCTTTGACAGGTAGCTAGCTCGACTAGCTCCAGAAAAGTCATCAAGGCAACTTCATCACCAATGTGATTGTTCCTTAGAACTGTGGATATGTATTGGATGTATACAGACAAGTGGCTCTGCTCACACATGCAAAATTATATTGCATGGGAGCTGCTGTGGTTAATTCAGTCATCACATGAATTGCATTTTTATGGCATGTGTCACATATACAGTAATATTACACTGCTAAACCCTGCAACCCCTAAAACAAAAGCTCTTAGTAAGACGGACTTGGATGTCAGAGAAAACAACAAGGACTATCATTGCAAATTGAAGTCCAGGACAGTGGAACTGGAGTTCATCTGTAAGACGAGAGACTGAACGCAGTTGAATGACGGAAGAACTGGTCAGCCTGCAGGTAGGGAAACATGGGATGGGACAGACTCGGGTCAGCTGGTCCTATGTGACTAAATGTGGTGGTAGCCAGTCACTAATAAATAATGCATGGGAAAAATTACAATAGATTGTGGATGTGTGGTTCTCTTGGATGAATAAAAAAGAAGAAGAAATAAAATGGGTCACCAAATGCACTTATACCTTATTCAGCGGCTGCAACAGAGTTATTGATGTGAAGTCTCAAAACAAGGAAAGCAACACACATGTTGTTGGAGAAATAAAAATCAAACAAGGAAGACACATTATTTTCCCTCTACTTCACAACCTGTAGCACTGACACTGCATTCACAAGTAGAAAAATCCTAATGGGGGTGAATGACAGCATCAAAACCAGAATGCAACAACTCCTATGTGTTCAGTCCAACTTGGTTTGATCAGTTTTGAAGGAGAATCACTATTTATGAGTTCAAACCAAGTCATAAAAAATAACCATTACCTTGTAAGCAGGGATGTGTGTCACATTACAGAGGGTGGTGTCATACAAGCCAAGAAACTGCAGAGGCCTCTTCAGCTCCTGGAAAGGATAGATGCTGCTCTTACATGGTTCAGTGCTAAAGAGGGAGAAACATATGACTTGTTAAGAAGATCATCATTCATCTGAGGGTAAATGAAAATAGATTAATTTCACATTCTGCAGTTAGCTGCCCACCTTGGACGCCCCATTGCTTCTTCAAAATGTGGAACTGTGCAGTTGTCCAGCATAATGTGACCTGAGATGTCCAGAGACACCAGATTGATCAGACGCTGTACGATGGCTGTCAGAATCTTCCTGGTCATCTTAAACTTTGAAGTCCGCCTGCTCTCCCGCGAGATGTCAAGATGCCTAAAGAAGCATTGATTTTTATGAATACGTTTCCTTTCAAGGTATCAGTGGGCAGGTAAAGGGAACTATATATTACACAACATGTAGTGCACAACATATTAGGACATAAATGGGAATTTATTTTAGTCAGTTAAAAATGTTAGAAATATTGATATCTTTACGGTAGGAACATGTCTTATATTGGAACAGATATTAAAAACTGTAAACCTATCCTGTAATACACCATGATCAGTGCATGGAAAAGTGGTGGCTAAGTAGGCTTTACAAACATTCTAATATGGTCAATCTATATCTGCAAAATGTATCCACCCCTTAGACATTTCCTTGTAGGTAGCATAAACAGATTATATTACCTATGACATGAACATGATGTGTTCTTACACATCTATGTGCGTTTGCCTCCACATCTGTACACCAATCTTGCTATTTCATGCAGTGAGTAGCTTTTATCTGAAACTGCACAAGTAAGCTGGTAAAAGCTACTCACCACATGAACCGCTGCACAAAATTCTGTGCAGAAATAAATGTATCTCTTTGTCCATCAGTCATTACATAGTATTAAGTAAGGGTGCACCACAAACTTCAAATTTTGCACACCAATGTATGCTTACATGAACTGATTCAAGTCATACTAAAGTATTTATATTCACTGCATACTTTAAGCCACATACTGTTGTACCGGAGTGTCACTAAAACTTTAAAGAATTGGACGATAGATATTTATATAGGGACTCTTATTTCACACAGAAAAACAATATTATTATTGTTTACATGTCAAACAAAACCAAAGTCTGCCACTTTATTTTAAAAGAATTTCAATGTACACTCCCTGTCAAAAGTTTGGACACACCTTCTCATTTAATGTTTTTTCTTTATTTTCATAACTATTTACATTGTAGATTCTCACTGAAGGCATCAAAACTATCAATGAACACATTCGGAATTACATTAAACAGTAAACAATAAGGTGTGAAATAGGTCAAAATGTTTTTTTTTTATTTTTGATTCTTCAAAAATAGTCACCAATTGCTTTGATTACTGCTTTGCACACTTGGTTCCACCTGCCGTGTCTTTGTGTGACGCAGAAAAGGTGAACGGATGGTCTCTACGTGTATGGTTCCCACCATGAAGCATGGAGGAGGAGGTGTGATGGTGTGGGGGGTGTTTTGCTGGTGACACTTGGGAATTTATTCAAAACTGAAGGCACACTGAACCAGCATGGCTACCAAAGCATCCTGCAGTGACATGTCATCCCATCTGGTTTGCATTTAGTTGGACCATAAATTATTTTTCAACAGGACAATAACCCCAAACACACTTCCAGGCTGCGTAAGGGCTATTTGACCAAGAAGGAAAGTGATGGAGTGCTGCATCAGATGACCTGGCTTCCACAGTCACCTGATCTAAACCCAATCCAGATGGTTTGGGATGAGATGGACCACAGAGTGAAGGCAAAAAAGGCCAACAGAGTGAAGGCAAAAAAGGCCAACAAGTGCTTAGCATCTCTGGAAACTCCTTCAAGACTGATGGAAAACCACTTCTAGTAACTACCTCATGAAGATGATGGAGAGAATGCAAAGAGTGTGCAAAACAGTAATCAAAGAAAAGGGTGGCTATTTTGAAGAATCTAAAATAAAAAACATATTTTGACTTATTTCAGTTTTTTTTTCACTACATAATTCCATGTGTTCATTCATAGTTTTGATGCCTTCAGAGAAAACAAACAATGTAAATAGTCATGAAAATAAAGAAAAGATGAAGATGTGTCCAAACTTTTGACTGGTAGTGTACGTCACACTATGTGGCTTTGGTTATAATTAAATGATTGCTTGCAACCTCAGTAACACAACATTGTTCATAGTATTAACAGTCAGGAGAGGTGAGGCTTTGCAACAATTAGTAAATGTAATGTTTGGATGGAGGTTTCTACTGCCAGCAGCAGGAGCATGCTGTATCTGTGAAATGTTAATGAAATCGGTGCAGTATTCTGTCCTTTATTGTGTGTATGTAAAGCAGCAACACTAGGTAGCAATGTAGAAGAACTGACATACTAGGATGTGTTGAATGCATAATGACAGCTATTATGTAAAGTGGATTCATGACTAAGGCTGAGTGTCCACATTGTGTCTTTTTTCAATTACTTCCAGTGAGCTATAAGCGTATGCTGTTGTGAAAAATGTCATAACTTCTCAGAAAGGCGGTGGTGTCATCACTTTCGTTCTTTGTCATGCAAGTAATCACGAGCGGGACTCATCATCATGGTCACCAAGAAAATATAAGAGGCTCTGTCTGTCAATTCTGAGCTATAAAATATGGTAGACAGAAATTACCACAGCTAGGGAAGATGATATGTTATGACACAGTTGCAGTTAGAGCAATGATGTTGCCAAGACATTGTTGATTCTTGTCATAGGAACAAAACCCTTACACTTCATTCCAGTGCTTTTTTGGTGAAGTGCTGGGATGAAGTCCCTCGCCCATTGCCAGTGCTTTTCTCAGAGAAAAATAATTCTAAATTCACACACAAATTGATCCCGTCCTACCTTACCTGAGATTAATCAGCTCCACCACTGTACTGACCAACTCCTCTGACAGGTCCACATTGTAGAGAACTAGAGAAGCCAGTCTGTCTTTCCACTGAGTGAAAAAAGCTGTTCCAAGCAACTGTACATTAGACAGGTCTAGTGAGGTGAGTGACTTCAGGGGTTTGAGGAGGGTCTCAGCATCCATCTCATCAGGTAGTCCACCCAGGTTGAGCAACCTGAGGCGGTTAAAGCCCTGGAAATTAAAGTCCATCTCCAACGCTTGCCTAGAAGCAGGGCTCTCCTCTTCCTCGTCCTCTGTGTCTTCATTACAGGCGAGTGGGGCGCCGCCCTTCCTGTAGAAGATGTGGTTGCAGCCAAAGAGACAAAGAGAGACCAAAGTCTCACGGAAGCAGGTCAGTGTTTTCAAGCTGCGGGATGACAGGCTGTTGCAGTAGGTGAGGTGGAGCTCAATCAGATCCTGGCACAACACACAAAGTAAATTATTACATTAGTGAACAAATTATTGAAATCAACTGTAGGGATAGAGGCCACAGGTTCTTTTTCATAAGGTAAGATAAGATAAACTTTATTGATCCCACAGTGGGGAAAGTTCACCGTTACAAATTTCATGCAAGACTGACACAAATCAGTATCATTTAGAGATGATACAGTGATTTTTGCAAGATGCAATTTATTATTAGAAGAGGATAGTCACTTTATAATAATAAAAAATATTTCCTTTAATCTTCCTTTAATCGTGTATCTATGAAGATTCTGTCATTCGGGTCCTGGTAATGGTAGGAGCTTTAGTAAAAAATTAACTGGACTTCTCTTGTGGTTTTTTGAAGATGTTTCAACTCTCAGGTGAAACCTGATATTTTCACACCTGTAGGCATGTGAGTCCTGGATTGTTAATGGGCCATTGGCCATGTGACTGGGAGGGATTATAAATTCTGTAACTCTCCATTATTCAGTTCTGAAGAAGCCTCTTGAATGGAAGGTGAAATGTTTTCAAGAAACCACAAGAGAAGTCCAGTTGATTTTTACAAGATCCTATGATTTCCTTTAATATTCACTTCATGGCAATATCTGTAGGTACATTGGTATAAAATGGTAACACCGTGTGTCAAAAGGCATGCTTGTTTTGTTTGTCTTTATGTGACAAATTAATTTCGTATTGCGTGTAATTTTTAGCCCGTGTTGTATTCAGCTACTGGATGACTTTGGGATCAGTACATTGTTTTTCTGTCGATCTCTCCATCTGTTTTCACAACCATATCAAAACGATGATTATAGCTAAAAAAATAAGATTAAGTTTACAAAAGAAACAACACTTTAACAAAAATAAGTAAAAAGTAATGACAACTGGTATTTTCATGTCTAGATCTATTTAAGATGTTCCACATAGGTGAAATACAAAAAAAGTTCAACTAAACATGTCATCAGCTTACTCTGAAAAAGTAGTCTGAGTAATTTGCAGTATTTCACCTGTTTTCGGATGGCCTCCAGATCTCTGTCACGTACAAAGTCTTCTCTCAGCTGTACCCTAGTCAGTCTGGTGCTTCGAGGGTCTGAAAATAGTTGGAAGAAACTCTCCTCTGGTTCAAAGTTACTGTCTGTGTGGACCAACTCCATATATCTGTTTAACAACATGACATGACATAGAATATGACATTTAAGATTGAATCAATCAATCAACACTGTAACAAACATTGGTATGCGTGTGGATGAGTGGGGAGTACTCAAACAGAATGAAAATTCAGAAATCAATTAGCATATCCTGTTACATACGTGTTGACCAACTTGTCACAGATTTCACTAGGAAGAAAGATGTCTGAGCGGAGGCAGAGCTTGTTCCTGAATCCCTGGTAGCACATGGTCTTCCTGAGATTCCTCAGGCAGAAGACTGTAGCCAGAGTCATGAGGCTGTCAGGGTTGTCTCCTGCTTTGGCTGCCATGTTAGCCTCTTCTTCTCTGGCTCAAATCAAAGATGGGGCAGTGCAGGGAACCTTAGGAGGTGTGCAGTTAACAAAGTAAAGGGTTAGGAGTAATTTCTTAGCACATTTTCCTTTGATATTCCAAGTGAAATTATTCATATTTCCAATGTGAGAATTGAATGGTGCTGGTGATTAGATTAATAAATATGTCTGAAAACAGAACATGTTAAGCAATAATAAATGTGTAATAAGAAGACAATACAAAAGGATAATATTTGCTACAATTTTCAACAGTTCTTTGCATTGACTGGTGCTTGACACTAACATTTCATGTAAAAAAAAGTTATAATAAATTCAAAGTAAAGTGCTTTCCGAACTCTCTTGTACAAGACAAGCTAAACCTGTCTTGCACGAGAGATTGCATCAGTAACAGATTTAACCATTTAAAAAATGACAGACCAAAAATGAAGTGGCACATCACAGACAACAATTGCACAACCAAGAGAACGTTTCTCTATAAACTCTTTATATACTTTATTATATTCGTCCTGTCAAATAAGTTTACATACATTCAGCATTCTTTTGTCATACGACCTTAATGACATTAGAAGCTGATGACAGTATATTTGCTTTTCTGAGCACCTTTTTGCAGGTATTGCACACCTTTGCCGACCAGCTAGCTGTCGTGCCTATGGATGCCTGCTGCTAGCACCTAATGTTGGCCACTTTACAGGAACTTGTTTCAACATTGAAAACAAATAGTCATCAAACTAACATTGTACTTAATGACCACAGCTGCTAAGCTGAAGCTTGTTGCTCTGCATTTTAGTTGGTACAACTAGTTTGTTAGCTAACCACACAGCAATGAAGTCTGAGCAAGACACACCACACTGGTACCAAGTTAGCAAGCTAGCTTGCTAGCTACACTGAATAATTTACTTTAACAACATTAACGTTAAATCGCTACTGGCAAGCAGACATTAACTATTAGTCTACTCGGTCGTAACATGTCAAAAAAACAAAGATCAACACCTGGTATTATAGATTAATCCGCAAGTAGTCGATACGGTGTCACAAGTGCATTTCAACGTCTAAATTAGCTTGTGGCTAACGTTGACTTTCCCTGCTATGATGCTACCAACTTAGCAAGAGGGGTTAGCGCTAGCGAAGAGCAATGTGTGGAAATGCGGGTTACAAACATTAGTCAGCGGTGTTAGAGTGCACAGCTCAGAAGTCGCTGCTTTACCTTAGCTTTCGCCAAGGGTACGTGTATTAATGACGGCGAGAAATTGATGTATTATCCCCAGTCTTCACTCATCTGATTTTCGCTTTCGTCCGATGTCAACAAACAGACTCCTCCTCCCCTACTTCTACTCCTCCTCCTCATTTTCTCTTCTCTTCTTCCTGTTCTTCCTCTTCTTCTGCTCCCATCCTTACTTCCACTTCCACTACTTATCATCCATGGTGTATTCTTACCGCAATGTTCTTTGATATCACTCGTTCTTTTTTTAATAACCATTACATTAGTATTACAAGTAGCAGTAGTAGTTGGAGTAGTAGTAGTAGTAGTGTCAGTAGTAGTAGGGTGATATCAGCTAATATGGGCCACTTTTTGGTAAATCGCTTGAAGCACTAACAAAGAACAATGTATTCTATTAAAATGTGGTTTTATGGCTAGTAATGGTTGTTTTCTTTGAATTTTGCATTGAAATTATCTAGTAAATAGGATTGTTTAGTTCCTACAGGTCTTGATACATCAGCTGTGCCAATTTTTTACACAAGCAAAGTTCAGGTAAAATGGGCCAGCTGATCAGGTAAAATGGGACGCTTATCAGGTAAGTTGGGCCAGTCCAACTGCAAAGGGATAGTCATCAATTTTTATTGTAAAAAAAAACTGTTAATATGGCAACATACTGTGTAAGAACAATTTAATAATATCAGGACAATTCATTACATTGTAAATGATTAACTGATCTGCTCATGGCAAATGTATTGAATCCACATGGCACTGTCAACTTGGGTATAAAACACATAAATAATGATTAAAAAAACAACTACAACCTACGAGGCCTACAAATGGGATGAATGCAAACACTGAACCTCAATAATATATAAATAGTCAAAATTTTAAAATGTGTGTGTGTGCTTGGGTAGGTACATACCGGGCTTTGCAAAAGTTCTGTTACACGATGTTTCGTGATCTTTAGAGACGTTTACATGTCGGAGTGAAAAATTCCATTGAATAAACTGAAAGTTCTACCTTATAGGCAGGTGTCCTTAATACAAATTTTTTTCTCCGGTGAAGTGGTATCAAGATGGAAGTCAAAAGAGTTGAGATATCTGCTCTCCTTTGTGCTGAACATCAGCCGGATGACCGTCCACAGAGTTGCGGAGAGGCTAAAGAATGGTGAAGATCTTTCAGGTCTTCACCATTCTTGAAAGATCACTGAAAGATCTTCACCATTCTTGAGCCTCTCCACGACTCTGTGGACGGTCATCCGGCTGATGTTCAGCTGCTTGGCTCTGTCAGACTTGTTGTGGCCAGCATGAAGGAGAGCAGATATCTCAACTCTTTCGACTTCCATCTTGATACAACTTCACCGGAGAACAAATTTGTGTTAATGACACCTGCCTATAAGGTAGAACTTTCAGTTTGTTTAATGGAATTTTTCACTCCGACATGTAAACGTCTCTAAAGATCATGAAACCGTGTAACAGAACTTTTGCAAAGCCCGGTATGTGGCTACTTAAACCACAAATTTAAATACAGTCCTGACAGGTGAAGCCGTCATCATCATAGATGCCGTACTCACTGCAGATAAAGTCAGTGGATTGTTACTAAAATCACTGATCATCATTATTTTTAGGCAGATGCATCCTTTTCACATAAATGCCTTCTGCATTCCCTTCAAATGTGTACACGTGTGCATGTGTGACTCACAACAAGGGTGGCCCATTTTAGCTGAAACCAGGGGCCCAACTTACCTGAATAGGTTCAGCTAAATTGGGCCACTAACAAAAACGTCAATCTTTGAAAAAAAATGTCCAAATACCAAACTTTAAGCATTATTTCTGATAGGTGTCATCAAGACAGATATTATACATCAACAATTTTATATATACACATTTCTTTAATTGACTTATCATCCTTATAATTTTTATCAGAAATTCTTATGCCAGTCCACTCACCACGCAGTTTTCCGGTGCAGTGTGAATTTGAATCTTATTTCCGCCCACAAAAACAACCACAGACCAATAAAATCTGTTGTTTCATGTTAAGTACAGTTGTGGCAAACATTTGAGACCATTTGCTGTCATTGGCTCTAAAAATCAGAGGGGCTAGGACATCCAAAGCTTAAATGGCCCATTTTACCTGATGGCCCAATTTACCTGATATCACCCTAAGTATTGTATAAGACACCTGAAAAGAAAACAACCGCAATACTATCTGTCAGTTAATCATCAAACTTTTGTGTTGCACTTTTTGCTCTGATTAATTTATGCAAAATGCTTCACAAAAGTTAATGATACAACAATAATAATGATTACAATGATTATAGCAACAAAAATAACTGTAAACTTGAATGAATCAAGTAAACAAAACAAACAAAACACTGTCATATAAAGTCGGCCAAATTTTTTAAAATTCAGTTCAATTCAATTCAATTATGGGGAGGACTAACTACTAAAAGTTTACATTTGATAAAATAAAATCAACAAGAACATTGTAAAACACAATAGATTTAAATAGATGATTTAAATAAAATCACATATTTGCTGTAAAACCAAATCAGACCTTATGCAGAGGTTTCATTACATAACGGTCATCTCACACATAGTGTCATATGTATGTATATTCATCACTATTTGTTTTCAGGGTTAGGGTTAACATGGCATGCAAGAGCACTGCAGCTGTCAAGGGGGGAAGTAAGTGTCAGCCGGTGTGTATTTATGTCTATACTGTGCCAGGATAATTAACCAGATCATCTGTAAAGAATGACTGACACAAGTGCCATTTAGAAAAGAGGCTACATCAGTGTAGACTTCCGGTGATGAATAACTGACGGACAAACTGCCTCTCGTCATCAAAAGAGTAGATTAATGAAAGGGGCATAGTTTTGTGTGAACATGTATTTTTAAGGAAACCTTTCACCTTTAATAATCTTAATGTGGAACTGGAAGCAAAAGAAAAATCTTCACACTGTGTGGATTTTGAGCTGTCTTACTGATTGGTTATGAGTTGCCAAGACTAATCTTTAATGCTTGATTGGTGCTACAGTAGTCTCACTTGGCCTGCTCACTCTGTAGTACATGATGTGGTCTGATTGTGACAAACACTTGGTACACTCAAAAAACATCTTGATGTCTACAGTCATGGTTAAACGTTTATTTTCTACCTTTTGGTTAATCTCCTGTCCTTTCATTTAGCTCAGTATGAAGCTGAAATTCCAACAAATTCTCAAGGAAAATATAATAAACACATTCATATTTGGGCTGCACAGTGGAGTAAGTGGTTAGCACTTTTGCTTTGCAGCAAGAAGATCCCCGGTTCGAATCCCGGGGAGGGCCTGGGATCTTTCTGCATGGAGTTTGCATGTTCTTCCTGCATGCGTGGGTTTTCTCCGGGCACTCCGGCTTCCTCCCACAGTCCAAAAATATGCTGAGGTTAATTGATTACTCTAAATTGCCCGTAGGTGTGAATGTGAGTGTGATTGTTTGTCTGTATATGTAGCCCTGCGACAGACTGGCGACCTGTCCAGGGTGTCCCCTGCCTTCGCCCGAGTCAGCTGGGATAGACTCCAGCACCCCCCGCGACCATAGTGTGGATAAAGCAGTGTATAGAGGATGGATGGATGGACATTAATATTCCCAAGGTAATACACACATGTAGAATACATTTAAACTGAGTACACTCCCACTCAATATTACAAAAATATGAAATGATTACAAATGTTATTTTCTTTAAGCCAAATGAGATCTGTGGAGAGATTGCAGCCATGATTCTTTCCTGCTGTTCTTTGCTGGAGATGTCTAGTTGCTTTCCTTCCACTTTAAAACAATCCAAAGATGCTCTGTTGGATTCATATCAGGGGGCACACTTAGCTATCTTGTAGTTTTCACTTACGTGTGCTATATTTTTAATGTTTGCTAGCATATTCAAGGTTTCTGAGCTTTTCAGTGAGAGAGACGGAGGGCATTTATGTTTTTTTCACAAGGTAAATCCAACTTGTAGAGCAAAACCCATATCAGAAACAAAATATTTAATATTTGTATTTCTTCAGTCACGCCCAGCCAGGATCCCTTATGTACAGCTAAATGAAGGTCATCAGCCTCAGATGCAAACCAGCACACACCAGTGGAAATACCACACAAATTTTACAGAGGTGTCAAAGCTGAGACCAGCACTCACACTGGAGAGGCACAATTTTTCATTAATCATATTTTCAGCTTGTTTCCACTATAAGACACATATATTACATATCTTTCACTATATATGGTCACACACTCTTATCATTTACTTATGGCGGCAAGACTGACTTGTAGAAATAAATTGATTTTTTTTGCACTGTGTGCTATGACAATAAAAACAATTCTATTCCAGGAATTCTATTAGAAGTTCATGAAAACTCACATACAGTTTAACAAGCTTTTTAATGTGACCATCATTTGTTAAACACCTGGAAAATGCTGACCTCTCACATCATGAAGGTCATAAAGAGACTGGTCCTGGCACATCTCAGACCACTGGTGTGCCCATCAGAGGACCCACTGCAGTTTGCATATCAGCACAATGTCGGTGTGGATGATGCCATCATCTGTCTGCTGCAAAAGGCATACGTCGCACTGGACAGACTCAACACTACTGTCTGCATCATTTTCTTCTCCAGCGCCTTCAATATCATCTGTAGAAGCCACATTTCATTTTGCTCTTGTTTTTGTAATTAACCACCTAAGACCCCAGGGGGCTGTATTTCTTTTACCTGAGGCTGACAGCCTGGGTTCAAATTAAGGTATTTAACTGATTATATGATTTGCTTCAGGTGTTGTTGGGTAAAAACACAGAGGCACACAGTTTTCGACTGTGCTCGACTTTCTTTGCATTTTATTATTTTGTTTGCGATCAAATTTAAGTTATGGGTAAAGACCCATAATAAATGACTGGGATTATTTTGACTCTGAAGAATCCGTTTGTTAATTTTTAGTTGAGTACACATCAAAACTCTCGACACTATCCACAACCAGTAGGGCTAAGTACAGGACGTAGGAACAATACCATCCAGTCCAGACTGCTGAAGGCCAAGTAGGAGGACATGCTGGTGGACGCCCCCCTTATCTCATGGACTACTGACTAGGAGATGGCGGTGGACTTCAGGAGGAACAAGTCACCACCCTCTCTTGTCTGCATCAATGGGACTGATGTGGAAATTGTCCAGACTTACAAGTACCTGGACTGAGTGAGTCCGGACAACAAGCTGGAGTGGTCCACAAACATAGAGGCTGTCTACAAGAAGGGCCTGAGCCGGCTCTACTTCCTCAGGAGGCTCAGGTGCTTCAATGTATGCAACCACATGCTGCTGATGTTTTTATCAGTGTGTTCTGGCAAGCGCCATTTTCTTTGCTTTGGCATGCTGGGGTTCAGGCATCAAGGCAAAGGATGCCAACAGACTGAACAAACTGATTCTGAAAGCCCAGTCTGTTGTGAGCTGTCAGTTGGCCACCCTGGAGGAGGTGTTGGAGCAGAGAATGCTGACCAAACTGCTGACCATCATGGACAACACCTCCCACCCCCTCCATAAAACTGTGCACAATCAGAGGAGCAGCTTTAAGCAACAGGCTGATACAACCCCACTGCTCCAAGGAACGGTACAGGAGGTCATTCCTTCCCACTATAAGACTTTCAATACGTCTGTGTCTGGCAGATCACATAAGGACTTTATCACTCTGCCTGTTGACGAAACCAGTTTAAATGGTAAATGGTTGTATTTATATAGCGCTTTTATCCAAAGCGCTTTACATGATACGTCACATTCACCCATTCACACACACATTCACACACTGATGGCATGAGCTGCCATGCAAGGCGCTAACCACAACCCATCAGGAGCAATTAGGGGTTAGGTGTCTTGCTCAGGGACACCTCGACATGAGCACGACGGGCCGGGGGATCGAACCACAACCCTCCGGTTGCGAGACGGCCACTCTACATCCTAAACGTCATTCATTTTATCTGTAAACTCATGTGTACCTGTTTATACCATTTGCACATCTAGCACATTCTCATTTGCACATTTCTGTACCACTCTTGTATATCCTTGTATATTTTGTTGAATTTTTCTTTCTATATTACACTTTCTATTTTTTAATCAGATTTTATTTTATTTCGTTTTATTTTACCTTCACTTTATACCCAACCCTAATATTCTGTGTTATCTTATTGTTTACCACTTTATTGAATATCCATGCAGCTGAAACAACTGAATTTCCCTCTGGGGATAAATAAAGTCAGTTTAAGTCTAAATCTTAGATTACTAAAATTGTGCTTTTTTTATTTGTTGACACATTCATTTAAGCACATTATTCATGTAAACATAAAAAACAGATGTACTTTTCTATGTCAATACATTTTCACTGAGAATAATAAAAAACCCAGGGTGGGCCTGGGATCTTTCTGCATGGGGTTTGCATGTTTTCTCTGTGCATGCGTGGGTTTTCTCCGGGCACTCCGGCTTCTTCCCACAGTCCAAAAATATGCTGAGGTTAATTGATCACTCTAAATTTCCTGTGAGTGTGATTGTTTGTCTGTATATGTAGCCCTGCAACAGACTGGTGACCTGTCCAGGGTGTCCCCTGCCTTCGCCCGAGTCAGCTGAGATAGGCTCCAGCACCCCCCGCGACCCTAGTGAGGATAAAGCGGTGTATAGAGAATGGAAGGATGGATGGATGAATTGCAACAAAATCTGTGTAAACATTTTCTGGTTGGTCTAATCTACTTGGTTGTTTGTGGTTGAATGGAAGTGGCTGGTGCTAGTCAAAGACATTTGTATGAGCAAAACAGCAATAGAGAAAAAGCTCTGTAAATATGTTCTGGCAGAAAAATAGTTACTGGATGTAACTGCTGTTCTATGAGTACATGCATAGCCTGCCAACAGGCTTCACCACTGGTTGTGTATGTGGGGCAGACATTAGTCTGTGTCAGTCCCTTGGCTCTGCCCCTGGTGCGTACATCCAGATCATAAACAGTATATGATCCAGATAGTAACCCACTTACACATTCTGCCCCCCCCCCCCCCCCGCCCCCTTATCATTTATCATACGTGCTGTCTTACTTGTAGAAGCATCAAGAGCTTTTCTTCCCTCTAGCGGCTGTCAGAAGGTATGTCAGTTTCCACAGTCAACACTAATCGAGGTAGGATCCCCTACAACAAAGAAATGCACAGGATTGACGCAGTAGTGACATTTTTACAAACATTATCACGTATATAATCAATTAGTCAGTCCCTTTTTTTATGGAGAACGGCAACCCCCATCTGGACATTAATTACAATTCTGCAAACATTGCATTATTAGAACATTGTTGAAACAGCGAAAGCCCTGAAGTGAATCCTACTTTACTGAACAGTACTTGGGAAGGTGTCAGTTTTTGTCATATGAACCGTGACTCGCAGGCTGACTGTGGATGTAGTGGTAGGGACTGTCTGCCCACTGTGCTGCTGTCAACACGGAAGCGAAAGAAAGACTTCCCGCTGGCCACTAAGTCATTCCTTTTTGGAAACAGTTGAAGGTAAACATCGTCGCCTGTCCAGACATGTCTACTGCGTACAGAAACAGGTGAGACGCTTCGAAATCTTTGTCCTTGCTTGAGATGCACAAGGCACGAACGGTCAAAAACGCTTTATTTTAGCAGCTAGCGTAACCGCTAAACTAGCCTTTACTTAGTGTGAAGCTAGCAGCAAAAGCAGTACACCAAACCAAACACAAGCTAAGTTTAGGTTTAAGGCGAGAGTAGCTAAAGCATACATATCGTAATAAGGTTCTGCTAAGTTTAAAGTAACACACTTAATGTCAGAAAGAGTGAGTCTCTTGGCGCGTTACATGGTTATACACTAAGTTCATAGCTTTATATGATTAGCAGCGCTAGCTCCATGTTAGCATATCAGCTGACACATACTTCCTCAAGCCATAACTGGCTAACAATTAGCTTTCATCCAGCTGGAAATATGTGCTGACAAAGTGGTTCTGCCGATGTAAGGGTGAAAACAAATGTGGATTGTTTCCAGTTATACGGTCGTCCTGACGTTAAATTCAGTTAGAGAAGATAATTGCAAATGAGTCAGTTCGTGGTTATCTAGAAACTATTTTAGCCGAATGTATAAAGACAGTTTTAATCAGTCTTTCTATGCATTAACCGGTGTCTCTGCTATAATTTGCTAATTTAACAGACATGAACTGTTAACGTGTTACATTGCATCCAAGAACAAGTATTATTGATTGACTGTATGTTTTGAGTGCGTTTTTTCTGTTGTTATTTATCCATTTATTTACACCGTCTTCCACCACAACTTTAAAACTTTGCCAAGTTTGACATAATTTGTTCTGAATCAAAATGAAGCCAAGGTGGATTTCCAGTTAATTTTTTGGACTTGTTTGTTTTTTTTTTAAATAGAAAGAATAAAAATTGTCATGCTGTATGTGCATAGATGCACAGAGCATATTTTATTATACGCAAATATGACTGATGTGGTGATATATGCTTTGTATAAAGGAAAGGTAACAAATACTGATTAAATGAATCCATAAATAAGCTTGTCAAAATGTACATTGCGCTATTTGGCATAACTGGTACACTTAAAGGACACGCACTACCACCTCGACGGTTAATGTAATCAGTTTTTGTGTTTATGTTGGGTTTTTTTCCTGGTCTATACCATTACAGATTTTGCTGTTTAGCAGATCAATATATTTTTGGAAATTTGGAACGGATTTACATTTAAGGGAAAATTCTATTTTGATGTTGAAATTTAGAGTAATACAATCTCTATTAGAGAACTTTGTTGAAAATGCCTTTGCTTATATGTGTTTCCCAAATGTTTATTTAAAATAGAACGTTATCCTTCTGTAATGATTGGCTGCTGTTACTGACCTTTAACCAATCAGATTGCACTGTGAGCAGGACACTGACTGCATATAGAGAATGGTGATCAAGCAAAGCAGTTCATTTTTGAATTAATTTATTCAAAAAATTATACCAGTAACTGGAAAAATGCAGAATATCACATCTGATATATCCTCAGGCCAATCATAGCTCCATCTCTCATTTTGATCATCTCTTCTGTGGTTGGTTTAATGGTGTAGTTTATCATGTTGGACCAACTAGATTACATTATACTAACAGTTTCTGATCTTTTGTCCACATTGGGCAAAATAAAAACTGAACAACTGATTATGAGTTGTACAATTTGTGCGTAAGTTGCAGTAGTAAATTGGATCAGTTTCAATCTAATACAGTCATGAGTACATCAAAACTATTGCTTGTTGTGATGGATTGAGCAGAATTCATGTTTCTTGGACACTGTGCAATAAAGAAGCTAACATATAGTCTGCAGTGGTAGATTTATATATCACTGGTACATTAACTAAGGTAAAGAGCAGTCATCACTATGGAGCTGATTTTTAGTTTGGGAGTTTTTGAAGCCGCTCACAAGTGCAACTGTAATTTGCCTTATTTTTAAAGAAATTCTATAAATTTATCTTTAAAATGTTATATAAATACCTAAAGCCCCTCCTACTCACATGATACAATAGTGCTGAGCGTAGACCATGCAAAGGCAAAAGGTCTCACATAGCCAGACCTATCTCTGCAATGCTGTGTCAGGTAAAAGGTGATGTTAGTGGTAACGTGTTGAACTCGCAGTACAGGAATGTGATGATATTTGTTCTGTCACATGACATATATTGGTCAGCTTGTAGATTAATTGACTGACTGATAATGCTGGTTGTCTAAGGCCATTGAGGCAATATGGCAAAGAAACAAGATATAGTGTGTTATACTAGAAAGAACATCTTGTCTTGTTCAGCATGTGGTAACAATTTAGGATTTCATATAAATATTAGAGGTATCTTGTCACTGAGTATTGATTTCAAAATAATTGTGGTTGTAACCTCACCTTCTAATTTCAGAATACAGGAGTTCAAAGTAGCTTTGGGTGGAGAAAACATAAACCTGAAGACACTGAGGGAACTGTGCTTCAATGGTAATTTTTCAGATCTTGTGATCGTTTGTACTAATATTAATAATAATAAGTAAATAATAATTAACAGCATATTACTATGACATTTTATTAAGGTTCATTTGACCACATATTTCTTTCACTCAATTCAGGAATCCCATTTGAAGGAGGCATACGAGCACTCTGCTGGAAAGTGAGTTGTTCTGCTTCTGTGCTGTTTTTAGTAATTTTGCATAGATGATACATCAGGCCATGTTGAGGGACATTTTAACATTATGACGCAAAACCTATTTGTAATTTTGAGGATTGCTTATGTGTGTGTTCCAAGTACGCACTGCACAAAGCTATTGTAAACTGCTTTTTTCCGTTTCATGAATGCCACCTGTTGATGGAGTGGTCTATCATTAGATGATGAGATCTGATTTGAATCAAAGTCAATCTATTCTCAACTGTTGGATGACCAGTGTTTCCTTTGCAGAAAAGGTGGTGACACTTGTGAAGTAAACAATTGCTGACTTGTATTCAAGCTGTCTTGTCGATCCAAAATCCCAGAATCTCAAGTTCATTCATAGCGTTGTCCTTCAGCTATGGCAGTCATCCTGCTTAGAGCTCATAACTGCTACTTTTGTGACTGTTCGTCTTGCAGCACACTCCAGACTGGTAACATCACTGACAGTCTTGTTTCTGTCAACTCAGATGATCTATTATTCACTTACATTTATTTCCTGGAAACTTTATTTTACCTTCACAATATGCATAAGTTCCCTTTCCCAACTTTTCCTTATCCTTGAACCTCAAGTTTCAAGATTTTTTTTTTCCACAAAGCTGAGGCAAGTCCTCAAAATGTGAATGTGTTAAAAAGATTTACACACAGGAATCAACAGCACTGCTCCATATGTGCAAGAAACCCAGCCAATAATGGAATCAGGACAAAGAAATTATCAAATGACCGTTGAACTAGCAGAAGACACATTTGCAGAAATGTGATATCTTTAATAGTTATGGCTGCAGTGTGTCCCCTCTGTACTACTTTGTGTTCTGTTTGCATGGTAGGTGTTGACTTAAATATATCAGTTTTGGACAAATTTCTGCAAAAGTGTTCATGATACTAACCATTTGTCACTAATCTAGGAGGGCTGGACTCGAGTAGAGAGCCACACTACCAAGGCAGGGTGAAGTGAAATGGCTTTTATTCTTGGGGTCGTGAGTAGTGGAGGTGGGTGAGAGGAGCCAGAGTGCGTGGGGAAGGGTGAAGGCTGAGTGGATCTGGGTCAGGGGTTCCGGAGCCGGGGATCGGCGGTCGCCGTTGGTTCTGGGGGGGAACCAGGGTGCGGCAGGTGGTGGTGGACGAATCCCTGGCAGCCGGAGGCAGGCAAAGGGCGAAGAGCCGGTGGGGAGGCAGGCGCAGGAGGTGTGGGAGGGATGTCAGATGCTGACAAGTGGGGGGCCGTGATGGTGGATGGGCCAGACGGCGACTGACGTCTCGCGGTCTCGTGGGAGACGCTGAGGAAGAGGAGCCGGTGGGGAGCCAGAGGTAGATCGGAGCTGGGGAATGGCTGGGGAATCCGGGAAGGGAGCCGGGTAGGGAATCCAAGAGGGTAAACGAGCCGAGTAGGGAGTCCAGGAGGGAAGGGTTGGTGCCGAATGGGTTCCGAAGGTGAGTCAGGGAGGCAGAGCAGGGGAGAAGCCGGACAGCTGGATCTAGGCAAGGCAGGAGAGAATAAACGTTAGAAACGTCATACTTCTCAAGGTAACTCTGAGTGGCTAGAGTGTGACTGACCGGTGAGTCGAGTACAACAATCTGGCAGGGTGTGGAAGGTTCAGCCGGTCTTTATTGCAGAAGGACTAATCACAGTGATGAGATGCAGCCGTCCGGGTCTCAGGGAGAGGCTAATCACCTGAGTGGAGGCAGCTGTGAAGCCACACTCCACTCAGGTGCAGCGCTGAGGAGAAAGCAGAGGGAGAGGGAGAGGAGAGCAAAGAGGGGGAGTAAAAAGGGGGGAGACAGATAGGATGGGGTATTTCGGATGCCAGGTAGGAAGGGGTGAGGAGAGGGCCCTGACACCATTAGTGAATTTTAGATTGATTCTGTTCAAGAATTTAGCCAGTTGCCTTTTCTAGGGGGAAAACCAGTAACAATGCTTCCTTCTGCACGTGTTTTAAATCAGACTGTTCACAGACAGGCCCATTGTCATTGTCTTTGTAAGAGAAAGAGAGAGAGCAGGGTGCAGCTCTACAATGAAATAAGATTTTACTCATTTTTAATAGGAAAGATATACACTACCAGTCAAAACTTTGGACACACTTTGTCATTCAAAGATTTTTATTTATTTGTATTATTTTCTACATTGATTCAGATTAATACTAAAGATAAACTGTATTTTGTTTACAACATAATTCCATATGTATTCTTTTATAGCTTTGACGTCTTCAGTATTAATTTACAATGCATATAATAATTAAATAAAAACCATTGAACGAGACGGTGTGTCCAAACTTTTGACTGTTAGTGTATTTAAAGCAAATACTTGACAATCAGTGTTAATATTCTTGTGAGCCACCACATAGCAGTCCCTCCAGGATTTCAAGGGCGTTTTTGAGATTGTTGTGGCTGAAAATGCCTGAATTCGCGGCAGCTTTTCTAAAAAACTGCAATGTAAGTTGCAATGTTTTAAGCTTATTTGTTGCAATGAAATTGCGGGAGACTGTGACAATTGCTTAAAAAAAGTTGCATTTTTTCAGCTTTTAGAACATGTTTCAACATTGTAATTGACAATATTTATTCTGAAATTGATTCTTTAATGCTCCAACCCATTTACACAAGCGAGCACAACACAAAGGGAAATTAGCAGCAGCCAGATACTGGTTTAACATGAAGTGGCTGGTAGATTTAAGGCACAAAATGATAATTTACTATTAAATGAATCCCATTTGGACATATCTCTCTCAGTGGCCTAAAAAGTTAATTTCACTTCGTGGCACACACGTATTCACACACGCGCTCACGACTTGTCACGTCACTTAACAAGAACAGCACTGAGAGAGAACAGAACTCCACCAAGAATGTTTATTCCCTGACCTTGCGCTGAACAAAGGCGTGTGTTATGCATGTGAATGTTATGAATCGTGTGACGTAAATATGTAACAGGCGGCGAGAATTGATGGGACTCAGAAACACCCCCACAATTTCATCAGTTGTTCCTTGTATCATTTTCCGATATGTCCACAATGGTGGATTAGTAGTAGGATTGCAATGATGTGATTGTCAGCAGGCCACAAAGGTAGCGTTCACTTGTTGCCATGGTTACTGTGCTGCTATCAGACGCTGTGCTGCTACCTCAATGGGAAATCCTTAACAAATCCGTGGATCCAGACTAATACCATTTTGGCATCACTGCCAAAATCAAGTCACTTGGTCCTTGTGTCATTTCTGACCTTCCCTGAAAGTTTCATCCAAACCCCTTAGTCTGTTTTTGAGTAATGTTGCTAACAGAGGAATGATTCATGTCCGCTGATCGTCACATAACTCCACTGCATTCATTGTCAGAATAATTAATCTAACTTACCTTCATTCTTTCAGTTCTGCAACAGATCTGAATGCAACAGTTTCTATCATGGTGATTTGTCTGGTCTGTGGTCCGCTTTTTTCAGTCATTGTCCTAATGTGTTTTGCGGTAGAAATGTGTTTGTCAATCGATTATTTTTAATTTTGTTTGTATTTCCACCACAATATTCCACGGATGTAAAACAGTTTACTTCTGCTTTGGTGAAGAACATCAGGGAATTAATTGTTTTGCACAGTCTTCAGCAGTAATATTAGTTAATAAATGAGAGACATTAGAATGGGAGATGTCTGCATCTTTAAACCAAAAACAAGGAAGTGAATTCGGTGACGTACGTGCATTACATTTGCACTGGGGACTGCTATGATTGGTGGAACTCATTGGAGATGGGCCAAAATTGCGGAAAAGTTACGGTGATTGGACAAAATTGCAAGGTTGCGCAGAATTCTTAGAGATTGGTTGAATTCGTGTGAATTCGTGCAATCGCAACATCGCAAATTCCTGGAGGGAGTGACATATATATCATTGGGAACTTTGATCCCAGGACCGTATTTTAGTGCATTTTGCTAATTGTGTATTTTGTCACTGATTTTATGTGATCTAGGATGACCTTGAGTGCCAATGAAGACATTTTTAAATACAATGGATTATAATGATTAAACTGCAAAATCCATTCATCCATTCTCTATACACCGCTTTATCCTCACTCGGGTCATGGGGGGGGGGGGCTGGAGCCTATCTCAGCTGATTCGGTCGAAGGCAGGGGACACCCTGGACAGGTCGCCAGTCTGTCGCAGGGCTACATATACATACAAACAATCACACTCACATTCACACCTACGGGCAATTTAGAGTAATCAATTAACCTCAGTGTATTTTTGGACTGTGGGAGGAAGCCGGAGTACCCGGAGAAAACCCACGCATGCACAGGAAGAACATGCAAACTCCATGCAGAAAAATCCCAGGCCCACCCCGGGATTTGAACCAGGGATCTTCTTGCTGCAAGGCGAAAGTGCTAACCACTTACTCCACTGTACAGCCGCTTAACTGCAAAATGTTAATGTAAAACAAATGTTTCCCTTTGTTAAGAAAGAATAACTGACTTGTACCAGAGGTCAAAGCAGTTTGCTTTCCTTTGTGTGAGAAAGGAAATTCTAAAAAAATAAAAATAAAACAACAAAAAAAATTGTGTATTTTATATTTGCCAGCATTTACCTACCCTAGTATGTCACCTGATGAGATAAAGAAGAGTATAGAACACTTGGGCAAGAGCTGCACTTTGTTTCTTTGGCAGAATACAGATATAAGACTGTGAAGTTGTTTAGATCTGACCATGTGGAAAAATGTTGTAATATATGTTTTTGACTCATGACTTTTTTTTAACCTTCTTTCTAGATTCTTCTCAATTACCTACCTCTTGATCAGACACTGTGGGAGTCTTTCCTCAAAAAGCAGAGGTAAGTAGACCAGGGATGGAGGAGTCTGTTGGTTTTAACTCTGAAACCATATTGCTTGCTTTTACTTAGACTATCCTTTCTTGGTGTCATTAGGTAAACACAAATCAGCTGCCATCAATCAACATAGCAGATAAAATTAGTTTAAGTCATCAACTGACTAAAAAAAGGAAAAAAAGAAACCCTCACATTCCTGCTGGGACTCTCCAAGCATGATCCTGTTAAATGTTGTGTTTTGTCATGGTGTTATGTTCTCACCGTTTTACTCATTTACAGTGCCTTGTGAAAGTATTCGGCCCCCTTGAACTTTTCAACCTTTCGCCACATTTCAGGCTTCAAACATAAAGATATAAAATTTTAATTTTTTGTCAAGAATCAACAACAAGTGGGACACAATCTTGAAGTGGAATGACATTTATTGGATATTTTAAACTTTTTTAACAAATAAAAACCTGAAAAGTGGGGCGTGCAATATTATTCGGCCCCCTTGCATTAATACTTTGTAGCGCCACCTTTTGCTACAATTACAGCTACAAGTCGCTTGGGGTATGTCTCTATCAGTTTTGCACATCGAGAGACTGAAATTCTTGCCCATTCTTCCTTGCAAAACAGCTCGAGCTCAGTGAGGTTGGATGGAGAGCGTTTGTGAACAGCAGTCTTCAGCTCTGCCCACAGATTCTCCATTGGATTCAGGTCTGGACTTTGACTTGGCCATTCTAACACCTGGATACGTTTATTTGTGAACCATTCCATTGTAGATTTGGCTTTATGTTTTGGATCATTGTCCCATTGGAAGATAAATCTCCGTCCCAGTCTCAGGTCTTTTGCAGACTCCAACAGGTTTTCTTCCAGAATGGTCCTGTATTTGGCTCCATTCATCTTCCCATCAATTTTAACCATCTTCCCTGTCCCTGCTGAAGAAAAGCAGGCCCAAACCATGAGGCTGCCACCACCATGTTTGACAGTGGGGATGGTGTGTTCAGGGTGATGAGCTGTGTTGCTTTTACGCCAAACATATGGTTTTGCATTGTGGCCATAAAGTTTGATTTTGGTTTCATCTGACCAGAGCACCTTCTTCCACATGTTTGGTGTGTCTCCCAGGTGGCTTGTGGCAAACTTTAAACGAGACTTTTTATGGATATCTTTGAGAAATGGCTTTCTTCTTGCCACTCTTCCATAAAGGCCAGATTTGTGCAGTGTATGACTGATTGTTGTCCTGTGGACAGACTCTCCCACCTCAGCTGTAGATCTCTGCAGTTCATCCAGAGTGATCATGGGCCTCTTGGCTGCATCTCTGATCAGTCTTCTCCTTGTTGGAGGTGAAAGTTTAGAGGGACGGCCGGGTCTTTGTAGATTTGCAGTGGTCTGATACTCCTTCCATTTCAATACGATTGCTTGCACAGTGCTCCTTGAGATGTTTAAAGCTTGGGAAATCTTTTTGTATCCAAATCCGGCTTTAAACTTCTCCACAACAGTATCTCGGACCTGCCTGGTGTGTTCCTTGGTCTTCATGATGCTCTCTGCACTTTAAACAGAACCCTGAGACTATCACAGAGCAGGTGCATTTATATGGAGACTTGATTACACACAGGTGGATTCTATTTATCATCATCAGTCATTTAGAACAACATTGGATCATTCAGAGATCCTCACTGAACTTCTGGAGTGAGTTTGCTGCACTGAAAGTAAAGGGGCCGAATAATATTGCACACCCCACTTTTCAGTTTTTTGTTTGTTAAAAAAATATAAAATATCCAATAAATTTCATTCCACTTCACGATTGTGTCCCAATTGTTGTTGATTCTTGACAAAAAATTAAAATTTTATATCTTTATGTTTGAAGCCTGAAATGTGGCGAAAGGTTGAAAAGTTCAAGGGGGCCGAATACTTTCGCAAGGCACTGTATGTCAGCACTAGCAGAGGAATTCTGTTCTCATCACTGTTTTCCCTAAAAAGTGGAGGGCACATCTAAAATGTGTTATAATTCCTACATCGTTCACCTGAGTTGGATGTAAATACCCTCAAATTAAATCTGATAGTCTGCACATCTTTATTGTTTCATTTCAAATCCATTGTGGTGGTGTACAGTGCTGAAAATTGTGTCGATGTTCAAATATTTATGGACATGGATTTATGACAAGATAAAGCAGCAAATCTGTGCATCTGAAAAGCGAAAATCAGACAGTCCTTGGGATCTTTGCTTGAAAAGTAACTGGTACAATTGATTATTAAACTGTAGGTATATTTTATATTTGACTTCTTTCTCCCATTGATTCCATGGCTGATAGGGAGGTGTATTCCCAGTTCCTAAAAGAAATGATCATCCAGCCTGGCATCGCCAAGGCCAACTTGGGCCTTTCTAGAGAAGATGTCACAATGGAGGACCATGTGAGTCGAGTGCCCTTTGTTCTGTTTGTTTTCACAGCAATATTGCCCTGAAATGAGGCTTGTTTTGATTGAGCTACAGGTGTGCAGCATCTAAGTTTGATTTTTTTTTTATCGAGACTTGACTACAGCCCTCCCACTAGTAAGTCTAATTAGCTGTACAGTCAACTTAGCCTTGCCTTTGTTCTGTCTGCCTTTTATCAACAATTAGCACCTAAAATAAAGACTAACAGAAAGGACAAAAATAAAAATTAGTGTCTCTTTTTGTTGATTCACTTATGAATAATCATTTAATGAGTCTGATATTTTTTTTTCAGCCTCTAAATCCCAATCCAGACAGCAGGTGGAATACCTACTTCAAAGATAATGAAATTTTACTGCAGATTGACAAGGACGTAAGGTATGATATTTTAGTATGTTCTTTGAAACTATGTGAATAGACATTGGATCACAGCCTGCCATTGCATGTGAAGTATATAAGATATACACTACCATTCAAAAATTTGGGGTCACAAAGGCAATTTCATGGTTCCCATGAAAACGCACACTTTCATTCATGTGTTAACATAATTGCACAAGGGTTTTCTAATCATCAAATAGCCTTTCAACACCATTAGCTAACACAATGTAGCATTAGAACACAGGAGTGATGGTTGCTGGAAATGTTCCTCTGTACCCCTATGGAGATATTCCATTAAAAATCAGCGGTTTCCAGCTAGAATAGTCATTTACCAAGTCCAGACTGTGTTGCTGATTCATTTAATGTTACCTTTATTTTTTTTTTAAAAATGCTTTTCTTTCAAAAATATAGACATTTCTAAGTGGCTCCAAACCTTTGAATGGTAGTGTGTATGTTTTGTATTCTTCTATGCATTTGGGAGATCAAAATAGCCTATAAAATGAACATACAACAATGGGTTATGTAATGCAGCTGACACACAAGGTAAATGTGACTGGACTGTTTGCATGTTTGCAGGCGATTGTACCCTGACATGGCATTTTTCCAACGTCCCACTGAATACCCCTGCCAGCTTATCCTGGACCCTCAGAATGATTATGAGACACTACGCCGACGAGTGGAACAAACCACCCTGAAAGCACAAACTGTAAACCGCAACCGCAGTGGAGTCACCAATGTAAGTGACTATTAATGATCATGTGTCGTCAGTCGAGTTTGGGTCATTGGTACATGGAGAAATAAATGCTGTTGAAGGGAGAAAGCTTGTAATGGCATGTAACCACACGTTGAGCATGTTTTCAGAGGAATCCAGTGATGTGACTGTGTCAAATTGTCAAGTGTTTGTAAGAGGCCAGTCTAAATTAGAGCTTGTTTACCATATGAACTGCAGATATAGGTTACCAGTATGATATTGGTTGGTTTTGTTGCATTTAAAGTCCGAACAGGTTTGTTCAGGTTACGTTGATCTGGTGTCCACAGCAGGAAAGAAGAAGTAGTATTTCTGACAGCTGAGTCTATGTTCTGTTGAATATTTATACAACGCCATGACAAGAAAAAGTATTCTAATCGGGATATTTAAATAAAGTAAATCTGGTAATGCTAATAGATTCAAACAAAGCTAAATCTGCTTTCATATTTAGCCACCTTGGTTCCCATTATTTGAAATCTGTTTTGTTTGCTCCTTTAGCATAGATGAAATGAATGGACCCAGACCACCTTGGTCCATTTGGAAACACATTGTGTTGACTTCATTTGTGTTTTTAAAGCAAAGGGGCCAACCACACTATTAAATTCATCTGTTGACCATGAATGGTTTTGATCTTGCAAATAATTTGTATAATCCTGAAAATATAATTTAAAAAATATATACACTATGTATGTGGTCATGTTAACAGATGTGAGCATAAGCATATGAGTGCAGGGACTTTAGTTTGATCAGTCAGTAGCAGTTAAACTGTAGTACACTAAGAAACTCAACACAGTGACATAGAAACCCCACCACTAGCTAGCATTTTGGTGGTGCATTGCAGAAGACAAAGTAAAAATGCTCCCAACACTGTAGGCCACTTGCATAAGCTCTGTGGATACTCAACACAAAAGTATAAATCAAGCTTAGACCATTCTTTACTGTTGCTGCTTTTATGGGAAAACAGTTTATCGTTTCACTTGTTCATCTCATTTAATTTTTCCTTGAGTTTATATAAAGATCTTTGTTACCTTCCTGCGTGCAATGCACAAATTTCACAGATAAATGGCGCTATGTCCTGATGAACTGCAACTTGTTCTTATAGGTCAGCTCACCTGGAAAAGCTCTGAACCTGTATCCATCCAATGAATATGAAGTGCTGCCCAATGGCAGTGAAGCACACTGGGAGGTAGTGGAGCGGATCCTTTTCATCTATGCCAAACTTAACCCTGGGATTGCATACGTACAGGGCATGAATGAGATTGTTGGGCCGATTTACTACACTTTTGCCACAGATCCGAACAGCGAGTGGAAAGGTCTGTAGTATTTGAAATTAAAATCTGAAACTGTGTGTGTTTGTGTATATGTATCCATTTGCACATATGTATAATCCCTTTGTCGTTCCCAATTGCTTTATTGTACAGAGCACGCTGAAGCAGATACCTTTTTCTGTTTCACCAACCTGATGTCAGAGAACAGAGACAATTTCATCAAGAGCTTGGATGACTCTCAGTGCGGCATCACGTACAAGATGGAGAGTGTTTACTCCATGCTCAAAGACAAAGACCTGGAGCTCTATCTCAAACTGGTGAGGTCAAGGCTTCCTGCATACTTCCTGCTCAGTCTCAGGCATATTCTAAACTCGATATTGCCCTCTATATATCAGTGATTTAAATAAGCAGTTGCAGAGGTTGCTTTTGGTGTTTTTTTTTTTTTTTTATAAGATGACCCCGGTTCCACACCCTTTTCTGGCATGTGTTTTATTGAAAAAAATACTTTTTTCCAACACAATATCCTTCGACACTCTACCTGTTGGGAGGAAAATAGGAGACAGTCCTCACTGAAGCCTTTCCTTTTGTATAAGTGAAGCCTGAAATAGTACAAAAAACGTGAAGAACACATTAGTATAGAGTTTCTGTCACTCTCAGTCACAGTGTCTTAGTGACAAGTTACATAAAAGTTGCAACAGCAGTAGATTAGAACTAGAAACATTTTCATATCACTTTCAGCACAGCACAAGTCTGAACTGCAACCATTCTTAGTACTAATGAGTAGGCACGCAAGAACACTCTGAGTTGTGTGAAGTGATTAAAGAAAGACGTTTTCCATATTGCAGCACCAGTGTTGGTGTACAAACACCACAGTGAGAGTCTCTCCTGTGACCTTATTAAATGTCTGCAGCATCAGACAGCAGCACAATCCATGTGAGTGTCTCCAAAGCAAGAGAACTGTACACTTGCACACATGGAACAAAAGTGATGGTAGCATCATTAAGTACATAATATAAACAGTAACTTTATTATTAGTTCATAATTATGAACTGAAGACAGGATGAATCAGGATCTAATAGCAGCTCACAGGTTCTGTTACTGTAAGTAAAGTAGTAGTTATATTGTCGTCGCAAATGGACAGAATTTTTAGTGTTTAGGAAATTATAGATAGACTGTTATTTAGTTAGGATTTACTCTTTAGTGAAAATGATACACACTGCATAAAAGAATCACAAGTGCATCCTGCTGAAATCGGAGAGTATGGAAAAAAGACGAGGTCCTTTTCAAATCCTGCTGTTAATTATGTTTGTGTTGGATTGGAGCACAGATATCCCTATTGCAACACTTGCTTTCATCAGTTGTTTATGATTATAGCTGTTCATGTTGTGAAAGTTCGGCTTTGTGTAGTCACTAAACCAAGTTCCTCTGAATTATATTGAATAGACAATGTAGCAGTAAAAGGCTTGAAACACAAAGAGGGAATCTGGTGTTGGGCTGTTCAGTATAGTTTTTCTTGATAAAATTGTTTTGCAGCTGCAAACTATTGAACATTATGTCAAACTATTTTCATATTGAATTGATGAAGTTTCTATTGCTGATACAATAGTCATTGTATCTCCCAGGCATACTGAAAGGCAAACTCATAAAGATACCTGCTTATAAAAGCCCTGCATTTATTTTAAAACTCTATTAACCTTAAGCTACAATAAATTTAATGAATACATTGCTATCTTTTCCTCAGTTTTTCTCCTTATATTGTCTGTCCCCACAGGAAGAGCAAAACATCAAACCCCAGTATTTCACATTCCGCTGGCTCACCCTGTTGTTATCTCAGGAGTTCCTTCTACCAGATGTCATCCGCATCTGGGACACCCTGTTTTCTGACCAGGACCGATTCCATTTCCTCATCCTGGTTTGCTGTGCCATGCTCATGTGAGCATTTCAGATTGTGTTCCCAGTATCCCTACAGCACTAATACTTCTGATTTCTCTAGTGAATCATGATCTCTGTCCTCTCCTTCTGTTCACAGACTTATCAGAGATAGCTTGCTGGCAGGAGACTTCACAGTGAACATGAGATTACTTCAGGTATGGTTTTTATAAAACACAGTGAAATATACTCCAGAGCTTCATACATGCACTGTATTGCCAAAAGTATTGGGACGCCTGCCTTCACACGCACATGGACTTTAATGACATCTCATTCTTTATCCGTAAGGATTAATATGGATTTGGCCCACCCTTTACAGCTGAACAGCCTCAACTCTTACGGTAGGTTTTTTGCAAGGTTTAGGAGTGTGTCAATGGGAATTTTTGACCATTCTGCTAGAAGTGCATTGCACTTCGTGATCTAAGGCTTGGATGCAGCTGCTCGGCCATGGAAACCCATTCCATGAAGCTCTCTATCGACACACTGTTATTGAGCTAATATCAGTCCCTCCAGGAATTCGCGATGTTGCAATCGCACGAATTCACGCGAAATCAACCAATCTCCGCGAATTTTGCGCGGCCTTGCAATTTTGTCCAATCACCGCAACTTTCCCGCAATTTTGGCCCGCCTCCCGTGAGTTCCAGCAATCATAGCAGTTCCCAGCGCAAACGTAATGCACGTACGTCACCGAATTTACTTCCTTGTTTATGGTTTGAAGATGCAGACATGTCCGATACTAATATCTTTCATTTACCAACAAAATTACTGCTGATAAACAATTAATTCACCGATGTTCTTTACCAAAGCGGAGCTACACTGTTTTACACCTATGCAATACTGTGGTGGAATACAAAAAAAGGAAAAAAAAAATCATCGATTGATACACTTAAAAAAAAACACGAACCATATTAGAACGGCTGAAATGAGTGGATAACAGACCAGACAAATCACCATGATGGAAACTGTTGCATCCAGATCCGTTAGAGCACTGAAAGAATGAAGGTAAATTAGATTATTTATTCCACCTAAGAAGACGGCGGAGTTATGTGACGATCAGCGTGTGTGAATCCTTCCTCTGTTACCAACATCAATCAAAAACAGACTCGGGGATTTGAATGAAGTTTTCAGAATCGGTCAGAAATGACACAAGGACCAAGTGATTAGACTTCGGCAGTGATGCGGCTTAAAGTTTGGATCCATGGATTTGTTAAGGATTTCCCATTGAGGTAGTGGCACGGGATCTGATAGCGGCACGGTAACCATGGCAACAAGTGAACGCTACCTCAGCGGCCTGCTGACGATCACATGATTGTGATCATATAACAAATCTACCACTGTGGACATATCAGAAATGATGGGAACAGTTGATTAAATTGTGGGGATGTTTCTGAGTCCCATCAATTCCACTTGCCAGCTACATATTTAGGTCACGCGATTCGGTATGTACACATGCAGAACACACACCTGTCTTGGTGGAGGACTGCACTCTCTCAGTGCTGTTCTTGTTAATTGACGTGACAAGGATGATAAATTAACTTTTTAAGCCACTGATAGTAAATTACAGGGTTCTCGCCAGCGCATTTCAGTGTAACGGCCCGTTACGCTGTCGTAACGGGCCGTTACACTGTTAGTTTAAAAGATTACGCTGTGATTAGGGCCGCTACACTGTTATTTTGACAGATAACGCCATGTGCGTTTGTTTTTATCGACTGGGTGCCTACCTAGGTTAATTTATGTCTCCCCACCTCAGCCGTACTTTCCTGTCGATTGACCCGTTCCCGTCTAAAATTAAGAGTCGCTTCCAATCTCGGGGTTACAATTAGCATGTCTCGGTTGTTTCCGTGATGCCATGTATGGTGAATAGTGACCTAAATCACGAGCATTTGGAGCATCTGCGTGACGCCCATTGGGTGACATCTGGGCCAGCCGCTTGCGAGATTTAATGAAGGCTATTGCGCATGCGCACACGTGTGCGCGTGCGGGAGGACCTGCCGTTACGCTGTAAAAAAATCCTGGTGAGAACCCTGAATTAGCATTTTGTGCCGCAAATCTACCAACCACGTCATGCTAAACCAGTATCTGGATGCTGCTAATGTCCCACCGTGGTGTGCCAGCTTGTGGAAATGGGTTGGAAGGCAAAATAATTAATTTCGGAATAAATATTGTCAATTACAGCGTTGAAACATGTTCTACAAGCTGGAAAAAATGCAGCTTTTTAGCAATTGTCAGTGTCTTTTCAGCTTAAAATATCACAATATTTTACAAAAGCTGCCGCGAATTCAGGCATTTTCGCCCACAACAATCACGTAAAACGCCTGCGAAATCCTGGAAGGACTGTAATATGAAGGTCAGGCCAAGTGTGGAGGTCTGTAGCTATTGACTCTGCAGAAAGTTGGTCATTTCTGAGCATTGTGCGCCTCAACATCCGCAGACCCCGCTCTTTGATTTTATGTGGCCTACCACTTTGTGACTGAGTCTTTCACAAATGTTTTTAGAAACAGTCTGCGTACCTAAGTGCTTGACCTTACACACCACTGACAATGGAAGTGATTGGAACACCTGAATTCAATTATTGGAGGTGTGTCCCAATATTTCTGGCAATATTGTGTGTACGTACAGCTGATGTTGAATTCAGTTTTTCTACTGCCCACTGTTCCTTTTCAGGATTACCCCATCTCAGATGTCCACACCATTCTGATCAAGGCCAAAGAGCTGCAGGATAATTCATAACCTGCTCCCTCTTTTCCTTCTGACTTCTCCACTGACATGTGGTAGGTGGTAGTTTAAAAACATTTTAAAACATTGTCATGTCAAACATGTATCGTGTATGGACTTGATCAATGAAGAGACTGAACAGATGCATTGGGAAAACTCTTTATAACTCAATGTCTGATGTTTGACCTTTGAGGACTTCAGTGAAAATCGAGAAGACGCATTGAAACTGTTTCTTCCTCGATGTGAGAAGGGAGGGGGCAACACTTGCTTCACAATGTATTATGGGAAATCCCTCCCTTGGTACCTGTTCCTCCTGCCCTCACAGCCATCTCTCCCATGGAGACATGTGCTCAGATAAATATGTTGGCAGTGAACATCTGAGGGAGATGAAGCCACCGTAATACTACACTACGGATGTTAGTTTATCATGAAAACATACCAGAAATGTTCAACAATGGAGCCAAGAAAAATCCAGCTGCAATCATATATGTAGTCGTATTGAGCAGGTGTTTGTGTTCAGCAATAGTGCATGTTTGTACTTTAAGAGTTTCTTAATTTTTTGAAGTCTTTTTTAAATGTAAGAGACATGTATGCCTTATTTGTTTAATGAGGTGGAACAGGAAACATTTTTGGGTATATTTTCAGCTTGATAAAATAAATATGAAGTGATGAGCCTGACCTATTCAGTATTGTATTAGTAGCCTTCTGGAAATCCTTGTCATCTCAACAATGTGCTTTGATCCATTGGAAATGTAAGTTAAATTCCTTGTAAAGTCAATGTAGAAACAAACCACAATTGAAAGACGGGCATTGTTTTTCACACTGAACATTACTTTCAGGGTTTTTTCCCAGCCTGTATACATATATATAGCTCTGTACAAGGTTTATTACAGTACTTTATACCATTGGGAATCGTTCATTGTGACTGACCAGACGACATCCATTATTTTCAATTAATGTATGTCTGACACAGCGGCCTTATCTCTGTTCATAGTTCACACTCAGCCTTCTGGTTTCCACTGTTGCTGACCTACTACTAGTAGTTAGGCTTCATTTTTTTCCCAGCATTAGTGCTACATGATACCAATTTTGTGGTTTTAGTAGATATCATTTACAATATACAGCTTATTTAATTGTTGTACATGAGCAAATGAAATCAGAGGTCCAAAATGTGACATGACGCTTCAATGCAAGCATCCAACAAATGACTTAACTTAAATAAAATGGCCGTTGTATAAATTGGGATTTTGTGGTGAAACAAGTTCAGTAAGAATTTTACGATTGTAACCTGGGTCATTCTGTGTGGTTTCACCAGATGGTGGTTGCCGCACCATTTTCAAATTATTCCTAAATTTGCATGCCATTAGACAGTCACAAAAGTACTTTCTATGCAAAATTGTAGGCCTGTAGCTCAAATAGTTTCTGAGTTGTGGGGGCATAGCTCAGTGGGTAGAGTGGCCGTCTCGCAACTGGAGGGTTGCGGTTCGATCCCCGGCCCGTCGAGCTCATGTCGAGGTGTCCCCGAGCAAGACACCTAACGCCTAATTGCTCCTGGTGGGTTGTGGTTAGCGCCTTGCATGGCAGCTTCCGCCATCAGTGTGTGAATGGGTGAATGCGACATATCATGTAAAGCGCTATATAAATACAACCATTTACCATTTTAAATTACTGAAAAGCAAAAAACGATTTTGACATTGCCCATGCCATTTTGAGTAAGAATATCTCTGTAACTACAAATATAACCCTGCTGCTTTTTTGTACAGTGATAGAAGACAGATAGAACTGTCTTGTAGAAAAATTTGGGGTCTCTGGTACCTGTCCCACACTGATATTTTTGCCACCAAACATAGTCAATTAAAAATCTCGTCCAGCTTCGGGAGCTCATATTTTCCACACTGAGGTACCTTGAAAGCTCCAGTTTGCTAAGTTATCACACAAGTTTGTGTAGAATGGAACCCAGAACACTTAGAACACTTCTGTGCAGTATTTCTAGTACTTTTAAGGTCCCAAACCCCACTCGTTAGTAGGTATCTCTTAATTTTTAGCATTTTTAGCAAGCCCCCATGGCCTGCAGAGTGTAGGAAAACACCTGAGGATGTTTATGGGGCACTATCTACATGCAGAGGCCTTGTTTACCAACTCACAGCTCTCTGGTATGTCTAGAGGCTGAGAATTAACCACTTGAAGATGCAAAAAACCCTGGCGAGGCTTTTTATTGCCCAAATTCTGAAAATTGCAGACCCCCACAACTCAGAAACTATTTGAGCTACAGGCCTACAATTTTGCATAGAAAGTACTTTTGTGACTGTCTAATGGCATACAAATTTAGGAATAATTTGAAAATAGTGCGGCAACACCCTCAAGGAATATCTGGTCATTTCACCTGGAATGACCCACCAGGTGTTTAAAGCCAACTTATACCTGACTGTTTTCAATGCACTGTACCATATTTTAGTCATTTTATAGTGAGCCAGTGCCTAATGATTCTTCCTTTTGTATTTTGACTTGAAGCTGACAAACATGTTGCCACCATACATTTTTTATTTACCTAGTTAATGAGATACTGGCAAGTGAAAATGACTCGGACAAAACTAAAGTCTACTTGACCCTGTAAAAACACACGCACGCCACAAACAGGAGCTAAATGTGTTATGAAATACCCTGCATTTCCAAAGCAGCCATTGGGGGATTGCATTGTGCCAAGGTAACTTGCATCAATAGAGTAATAATTCAAATACACATAAGTTTGGGCAGCTATGGGCAATGACATATTTTGTGGATTTTTGTGAATACAAACCCTGCATAATGCAATATTACATTTTTGTTTTATTTGCCCTTGGGTGCCTAGACATGTGCATACTTTGCATATGTTTGCAGCTATGTTTTAATTTTGTCTACACTCATATTGAATGCTAAACTGTTGGCCAGAGGATTTTAATTATGTTCAGATAATTCCATGACTGAGATGGCCATAATTGATAACCATTTTGTAAGGATATCATGCTAGTTTATAGGGATGTCATGATACCAGAAATGTGCTAGTCTTCACAAATCAAAACGGCTATGCTAACACAAATGCACACCGTTACAAGTTGAGAGACTGAACAGTAATTACAATTGCTATTAAAGGCAGTGTTAAAACTTTCCATGTCTTCAAGTACACTAAGGTTTGTGTTACATAAATTTCATTATCTCCTCATCTCTGCAAGAATCCACGCAGACATCTGTGTCTAGCCCAAAATTTGTGTCCACAGGGTGACAAGGGCAATCATGTGCATGGCCATGGAACAAAGCAGACCATAGGGCCCTGACAAACAAAGGTAGTTAACGAACAGTGTAGTAGAAGAGCATCATGTAACTTAGAAAGGGTAGTCAGTAAAATCAGGAGCAAGTGCATGCACGGAAATGTAAGGTTTTCAGTGTTGCCAGTAATCCTCTGCCACCTGTAGGGCAAGCAGCCACACCAAGCAGATGACAGACAGGGAGAGGCTGTGGAGAGGGTCGACACTTTTGGCAGTAGTGCGCATGCATGGAGCATGTAAATGGGTCATTTCATCTCAAATCTTCAGGGGCCTTCTCTTCGACCACCTCTGATTTGCTTGATTTTTTTTTCAAAATTATGTATATTTAAAACATTTTTTCTTATATTCAGTTTTTCTTTACACTGCAGATAGACCCATTCTGACATTTATTTTCTTCCTTGTGACCAAATATTTAGTATTATGAAATATTATATACAGTGGGTACGGAAAGTATTCAGACCCCTTGAAATTTTTCGCTCTCTGTGTCATTGCAGCCATTTGCCAAAATCAAAAAAGTTCATTTTATTTCTCATTAATGTACACAGAAATGTAGAAATTTTTGCAAATTTATTAAAAAAGAAAAACTGAAATAGCACATGGTCATAAGTATTCAGACCCTTTGCAGCGACATTCATATTTAACTCACATGCTGTCCATTTCTTCTGATCCTCCTCGAGATGGTTCTGCTTCTTTATTGGAGTCTAGCTGTGTTTAATTAAACTGATTGGACTTGATGAGGAAAGGCACACACCTGTCTATATCAGACCTTACAGCTCACAGTGCATGTCAGAGCAAATGAGAATCATGAGGTTGAAGGAACTGCCCAAGAAGCTCAGAGACAGAATTGTGGCAAGGCACATATCTGTCCAAGGTTACAAAAGAATTTCTGCAGCACTCAAGGTTCCTAAGAGCACAGTGGCCTCCATAATCCTCAAATGGAAGAAGTTCGGGACGACCACAACTCTTCCTCGACCTGGCCATCCAGCCAAACTGAGCAATGGTGGGAGAGCCTTGGTGAGAGAGGTAAAGAAGAACCCAAAGTTCACTGTGGCTGAGCTCCAGAGATGCAGTCGGGAGATAGGAGAAAGTTCCACAAAGTCAACTATCACTGCAGCCCTCCACCAGTCGGGGCTTTTTGGCAGAGTGGCCCGACGGAAGCCTCTCCTCAGTGCAAGACGCATGAAAGCCCGCATAGAGTTTGCCAAAAAACACATGAAGGACTCCCAGAGTATGAGAAATAAGATTCTCTGGTCTGATGAGACCAAGATTCAACTTTTTGGTGTTAATTCTAAGCGGTATGTGTGGAGAAAACCAGGCACTGCTCATCACCTGCCCAATACGATCCCTACAATGAAACATGGTGGTGGGAGCATCATGTTGTGGGGGTGTTTTTCAGCTGCAGGGACAGGACGACTGGTTGCAACTGAAGGAAGGATGAATGCGGCCAAGTACAGAGATACCCTGGAGGAAAACCTCTTCCAGAGTGCTCAGGACCTCAGACTGGGCCGAAGGTTCACCTTTCAACAGGACAATGACCCTAAGCACACAGCTAAAATAACAAAGGAGTGGCTTCAGAACAACTCTGTGACCGTTCTTGACTGGCCCAGCCAGAGCCCTGAGCTAAACCCAATTGAGCATCTCTGGAGAGACCTCAAAATGGCTGTCCACCAACGTTCACCATCCAACCTGACAGAACTGGAGAGGATCTGCAAGGAAGAATGGCAGAGGATCCCCAAATCCAGGTGTGAAAAACTTGTTGCGTCTTTCCCAAGAAGACTCATGGCTGTACTAGCTGAAAAGGGTGCTTCTACTCAATACTGAGCCCAGGGTCTGAATACTTATGACCATGTGATATTTCAGTTATTCTTTTTTAATAAATTTGCAAAAATTTCTACATTTCTGTTTTTTTCTGTCAAGATGGGGTGCTAATGAGAAATAAAATGAACTTATTGGATTTTGGCAAATGGCTGCAATGACACAGAGAGTTAAAAATTTCAAGGGGTCTGAATACTTTCCATACCCACTGTATGTTTTGTTTTGTGTTATTGTGATGTTCACCTACATTTGATTCAGAAAGTATCAGTAGTTACTTTTCGTCATCAGTTTTTGCTAATGTGCGTGCAACGATGGGACCTAACATTACCGCTTGATTTACACCGTGTTCCAAAACTTTTTTTCTCCCCAGAAAAACAAAGCCCAAAGGCTGAATATGCAATATAATTAATTAATTCAATAATTAGTATTTCCTCCTTTCACTTTGATCACAGCTTTCAGTCTTTCAGGCATGGAATGTACGATGTTCTTGAGTATGGATGGTTCTATCTTCTACAACTCTTACACTGGTGTGGTGAAAGATAGAGTTGAGCTGTTTCATGGTGGTCGGTGGTGGACTGGTAAAGATGTGACTGTTCAGAATTCCCCAACAGTTCTCAACTGGGTTGAGGTTAGGGGAGTTTGGTGGCCATTTCTCTTTGCGCAGAAAGCCAGGTAGATACTCAGAACATCATTGCTGAATCATGCAGGCAGTGTCAGCAGGGCCATCATCTGCATAAATACCAATTCCGAACGTTTGTTAAACATTTTCCATTCAGTTACAGGCCCCAGTTTTTTCCTTCTTGCAGAAACTGGGAGTAGTACCTTTTCTAGAATGCTGTTGGTATAATATTGTGCATTAACAGTGGTACCTTGAGGCATAGTGTGCAGCTCTGACCTGAAGCAGGCATAGCCCCCCAAACCATACTATGTTTACTGAATTTCACTTGCTCAGAAGTTGGTGCTTCTTCACTATCATCTGTATGGATACAGTCGTTTTATCGGCCAGGTGTCAGAAATAAGTACACTGGAAATAATGCCCCTCTCAAAACAAGACAAAAAACTTATTTCATAGAACTTTTACTTTGAAATAAGTAAAAAAAAAAATCTGCCAGTAGAACACGTGAAAATGGCTTGGTAAGATTTCTTGAAATAAGATATGATATTTAGAATATTGAGATCCTAAAATTAGCGGGGAAAACTTATTTTGAGCTATATTATACTAGAACTGTCAAGTTTAGATGTCTTAAAATAAGCCAGACATGCTAAAAAAAGAAGAAGAAGAAGAAGCAGTTTTTCACTCATAAATAGATTTTTGCTTTAATGCAACCTCCAAATTTGAGATGTTTTAACCCTCCTGTTGTCTTCATTTACGGCCACAAAAAAATATTGTTTTCTTGTCTGAAAAAAAATCCAAAAAATCTGCAAAAAAATTCCTGAAACTTCAGAAAATTTGCAAAACCACCAGGAAGAAAAGTCCAATAATTCCTTAAAAGTTTTATTTAAAAAAAAATCCCCCAAATTTGGCAAGAAAATTTTTGTAAATATTTTCAAAAAATTTGTAAAAATCTTCCAAACAATCTTAAAAATATCTAAAGTGATTACATGTATATCAGTAAAACAAATAATATTTTCCTTAAGAACATTCACAAAAGAATCTTATGTGAATGTTCTTAAGAAACATTTTTAACATTTCTTTTTTCCACCAGAAAATGTTCAAAGATTTCCCAAAAATGTGGAAAATGTGGACATCAGAAATGTCACTGTGAAAATGTTTTTCTTCCCACTTTTAAAACGGGTCAATTTGACCTGCAGAACAACACGAGGGCTAAACTTATTTTGAGTTTTCTTGTAAAATTCAACTCCAAACAAGATAATTTCAAGATTGTGTGGTTTAACAAGATATTTAAGATGTGTTGTCTTAAAACAAGTCCCTCCATCATGCTGAAATGTCACTTGTTAAGTGAATTTATCTTAAATCAAGTGGGATGAGACATTTGGACTAAAAATAAGACAAATAGACTTAAGATTTTGAGTTTTTGCAGTGTAGAGAGGGCATTCATCGGAGAGAATCCAGTTCTCCCAGTCTTTTGGAGTCAGAGTTATGTACTTCTTTGCTAAAGCCAGTCTCTTCTCCTTTTGCAGTTTGGTGAGTTGCGGGGTACATTGCTTCTCGCAAACTTTCAGCTCCAATGTTTCTGTTAAATAACGATGGCCAGGATTCTTAGAAACATCTTCTCCAAGATTTTTCAGCCTCTGACTGAGTCACTGGCATGACTGGTGTCTTTTACCCTTGGCCTTTTTGATCAGATCCTTGGCTCTTTCCGTTGGCCAGTTGGACGTCCTGAGCGAGGCAAGTCTTTGAAGGATCATTCTTTGTTGTACCTTTGTCACCACTTCTGTCAAGGGCTAGAGCTACGTGCTGATTAGTTTTTCCTGCATTTGGATGTGCATTGGCCTGTGCACAAATCTCAGACTCTGAAAGAGTAGCTTTTCCACCTTTACTCTTGACCAAGGTAACAACGCTTCCAAAATTTGGTTGAGTATAATGTATTTTGGTCGAGCAAGAAATTTATATACTGTGACTTGACAGTGTAACCAGACAAACAACCGAACAGTACCTGATTAACCAGGGGTAACCCATTTTGTTGACAAACAATCAAACATATTGTCCAGTAGGGAGAAACTTTTGGGACACGGTGTATTTATTTTCTATTTTAATTCACCCATAATCAGAGACTTTATAACCTACTTGACTAATATTGTACATTCTGAAGACATGAGAAACAACAGTTAAAATTTCAGGCTTTTATCTTTTATAGCTCCTGTGATATTGTCATTCAAATGTCGTTCCAAATTTCAGTCCCCGAAAAATCTGCCAAAAGCAAGTAGACTACTTACTACTTACAATTTTCTTGGAAAGTATTACACATATTCAGCTAAGATTTCAGAAATAACTAAATACATAGCCACTGTTAATGTTAAAAAAATCAGCCAAATCAGAGATGGTCAGGCAGAAATTGTTCTAAAAATGTGATATTTTGAGATAGAAGGTCCCAGATATGGTGATGTTTTCCATGACCCTCGGTGCCATGCCATGTCTCCATACAGTTGTGGTGAGAGTGTGTGCGTGCGTGCATAGATATGTATGTACATACCCAGGGTAGGAGGGAAAAATTTTCTTGTTTTTATTTCAATGTTTTAATGTTGTGAAGCACTTTGTGGTGCGATTTCATCGGAGGAAAAGTGCTATAGAAATAAAGATTGATTGATTGAGATATGACCTACTTTGCACATATGAAACAAAATCCTCCAAACAAACTTCTGTGGACCAGTAAAGTATAAGAATTTAATTTTGTTAATATCAAATGACCTGTTGGCTCTGGCCCCTCTCGGCTAGAATTCTGTGTAAAGATACAGATGTCCGTCTTTGAGCTGCTTAGATCAGTTGGAGGTGTTTGGTCATTTAAGTCCTCTGTAACACTTTCGCATTCTGGATTTTAGTTGTAAACTCTCCGTGTGTGACAACAGACCTATTCCTGCACGTGCACTGGCCAGTCTCTCCTCTGCTTACAGTACTAAAGTAAACCTGTCATGTTTTCAGAATTTAATACTGACTTTGTATCAGTTCTTGTGTCATTCCCACTAGCTACAGAGAGCTAATTAGCATTACAGGGACTGCAGATGGAAATTAGCAATAGCTATAATCTGGTGCAAAGCATCTTTTCTTTTTAAGATTAATGTTTTTGTACATTGTCCCTGTTTACTAAACTAATAAACTAAACTAAACTACATCAGCTACAAACACCTACAATTATATTAGATTTTTGGTATGAAAAAAGTTATAAAATTATGGTATGAGACTACAGTTAAAAATGGTTGTTCATGCTGTAAACAGGCCTGCAGTTGATTGTTTATATTTAAAGGGAATGAATACCTTTTTATCTTGGAGTTAATAGCTAAGCTAGCCTGGGGTTAATAGTGTAGAATCAACTTTATGATGTTCAGTGTGAAACACCAGCATTGCTCAACAGACAGTCTTGATTCCCATGTCTTTATTGTTTTATCATCTGATGTGCACATGCTATATGATATACGTGGCCCACTGGCCATGGCTTGAGCAAGTCTAAATTATAATTTGAATGTAAGTGTAAATGTGCAAAGTCAGTCATATTAATCAGATTAATCGGTCCAGAAACTGAAAAGAACTAATTGGGTAAAAGCTCAAAATAAGTTGCTCTTTGAGATCTTAAGTGCATACTCAAATGAAGCAATGTGATGAAATACTTCTCCACAAAAACGTGAACAAGGATAAAACAAGAATTCTTGCTGCTGAGGTCACTGGAAGCCTGTGTCATCTAATCTTGCATACAGCAGATGTATTAATGCCCAGGGTAAGTGAAGTATCACTCCTATAACACTCCTCAGAAGTTAGATGGGCATTGAAAACTCAGATTTCCACCATCTGTTTTTTTCTACTGCCGAAGGTCAAATCTAATCTTACTTGACCATCCTAGTTCCACACTATTGAAATGTTGTCTTTAATATTGTGTGTGTGTGTGTGTGTGTGTGTGTGTGTGTGTATGTCTGTCTCTGTCTGCCAGCTTTGTTTACATTTAACAGATAACAGTGCTTTTAAGAAGTGTTATTTAGCTGTTCTTTCGTTCTAAATGAGAAGTATATTCTTGCTCAGCATGTCATATTGAATCAGAATTGCTTTCATTCGTTCTTGCCAAATGAGCCGTCACTGACCCTTCTGTCAAATTTAAGTTGACATCTCTTTTTTGAAATATTTAAAGCTACAACCACTAAGTCCCACCTCCAGGGAAACTGCTGTTTTGTTTTAGTAACTACATTTATTATCTTTAAGAAACTAACCGGCGCTTATAACACTAACTGTAAATAATCCAGAAACTTTAGTTTACAACTGGCCTTGAATTTAAAGTTTCTTTTGTTTAATATGAGTAAAAGAAACATGATTTCCTAAAGCAGCTGAGTTGTTTATAGCAAACATTACTCAGACTAGAGTGAATGTTGTGCTTGTTTGAATCCATTGGTTACTGAGTATTTTATTTGACTCAGACTCATCCTTCTTAATAATTGACAGCGTTCACTGTAACTGTTTTTTTATATAAGTAAAAGATTAATCTTGTAATCCTAACTTATTTTGACAGTTGAGCTTTGATCATGCTGATGCAAGGACAGCAGACTTTCACAGAAGTAGGATTATGTTTTAGCAAACATATTCCGCACATGCGCAATAGAAAAATTATGCTGACCTCCTGACCACAGCTTTGCAGTTGAGTGTGTTTGGCTGAGTGACATGAAAAACTCAATATGCAACCAAGACTAGGGATATGGAATACAGCACATCCACCATGACCTGCAAGTTGCGTACAAAACAGGCGTCCAGTTTCCTTTACAAGTGGTCACAAATGTTGGGCTCATAGACCCTAACAGACTTATAGATGTTGACATTTTCATTATGATGACCTTTGATGTGGAAACCAGGAACAGACCCGTGGTTGTATGTAGTTATAGGATTGGAAATGTGTTAGATTACCTGTGGGTCCATGAATTCAAAAAACATGAATACAAAACCTATATAACATTGTTGACTAATAGCAAAGATGTTTCAGGCTAGCTCTCTTGCATGTCTTTGACTGGAAAGATGCAGTACAAATTGGTGGACAGACCTTTTGGCTGAGAGATAACTGCACTTTTTACACTCTTGTTAAATCTTTTGAACTTTGGTTTAGGCTATACCACACCTTCAAACTGCACAGAGAATCAGCTAAAAACCTCCTGCTACCGCAAACTGCACTGTTTCGTATTACCTGATGTGGTTCTGGTCAGAGCAGTTAGAAACAACGTTGTTGAGTGTCATGTATCTACATTGAACCACTTGTAGATGTCTGGAATATTCTGTTCAGTTTGAATGAGCATGCCTTCTAAGACCAAAACAAAGACATTTTACATTTGAAAGTATGTTTTATCATGTGCACAAGTGTTGAGTGAATCTTTTTTGAGGGACTGTTACTAATTACATCTACATGCTCCTCTTTTTAAAGTGTATTTATTTCTATCCTGATGGCTTTTTGTGTGTGTGTGTGTGTGTGTGTGTGTGTGTGTGTGTGTGTGTGTGTGTGTGTGTGTGTGTGTGTGTGTGTGTGTGTGTGTGTGTGTGTGTGTGTGTGTGTGTGTGTGTGCGCGCGCATTGTTGGAGGGAGTGGGTCATGTCACTACATGTTTTATGTTATTTGCATGATTTGAAATTTTGTAAGCAGATTTTTGTAAATTCTTCACTGTTAAAACCTATATATATGTTTTTACATATTTGCAGATGTGCATTAAAATGAGTGATGGAATAAATCAACTGTGTTGTAAGTCCATTATTACTGCAAACCATCTATAACTTAAGTAATATTTGGAAAATCTCTCTCGCCTAAACCTAAATGTCAATGACACGTGTCAGTCCTTGTTTCGCGTCTGCTCTTGAATCTCTTTAAAATGTGGCATGATGTGCTGCTTTATGAAACAAGCTCTATTTAAGTGATATTTGGGTTCAACAAGCCTGGCTGTAATCATTAGTTTGTGTGACTGGTAAAATATATAAATACTATTTCACAATTAGTTAGATGATCTAAAAATATACAAGTGTGACAAATACGCAAAAATAGAAGGGATCATTTTCACAGCACTGTACTTTCAGGAACAAAATGTAATTCCTGTAACTGCTCTTACCACTTTACAAGTATCTATTAGACAGACAGGCTCAAATGTTTGCTGAATAAATGACAGTTTTTCATCAGCAACTCACTGATTACAAACATAAGGAAAGCACAAACTTGAAATCTGTCTTTTGATCATTCATCATCACTGTTAAAGGACAACTAATCAACATTTCTATTATTTATGTTTCAAAGCCAACATTAAATTAGCCTTGTAATTAATTATAAATTCTGGCAAAACAGTCAGTGCAGTCTTGTATAATTACAACACTGTACATGTTGTATTTAAAGTGATATACACAGTAAAACAAACACATTTAGGGCAAGAGCTTCATTAATACCTTTATTGCACGTTGAAAATACACTTTAAACAAACTGAGATGGAAATATTTATATATTAATGTAATATAAAGCTGAAATAAATAATGTAGTGTATAGCTTACAGTAGTGTAAATACTTAACTCACAAGTGTGCATTATTAAAAGAGGGAGTTAAATCTGCAGTGCAACATTATTTTTAATAAAATGTATGAATTACAGTACAAATAGTAAACAGGACAAACCATAATATAAAAGAATGCTTCATATATGGTGCAGAGTGCAGCAGTCTGTACACTGAGCATATGCTGCCATGAAACTGCTCACCAACCTGTGAGCCTGTCGAGTCCTATCTAGATTGATACCTGTGTTGAACCTGCCTCTCTGTATGGTGCCACAGAAGATGATCTTCATGTCAGGAGGCTGCAGGTCCTCCATCACTGATGTGATGACCTCAGGTTAGGACATTGGTTGTTTCTCTTCATCAACGGGACTGGATGATTTAGGGGAGGACATTCTTCCACCTCAGATAACTACAGCTCAATGATCATGTTCTCTGTAGCTCTCAGCTCACATCAGATGTGGCTGTCCCCAATGATCCAGAAGATGTCTGGAAGGAAAATAATCTACAGGGTTCTTAAATTTTAACTGCAGTTACTGTTGTCAACAAACTACTTAAAGTTAAATATGAGAGTGTACACAGCATGGGTATGGATGTGGTGTCTGTTGCATGATGGAAAGTGTGATATTTGTCCTGTCATATTTTCAGTCAAATAGAATTTTTTGTTTGTTCTTTAGCCTTTGATGAGGCTAAAGAACATTTAACTGGTACAGACGGAATCTAAAATTTGCTCTTTGATATTTCATTCTAATGTATCATAATGTGAGCTTTGGACAAAAAGAAAAAGAAACAGCACTCTGATCACATGAGCTCCACACAGTTATCTGACAAGACATGGTTACCTCAGCTCAGCAGTAGAGAAACAGCCATAGACTGTAGCAGCAGAAAGTAACTATCACTCACTTCTGTGGTTGACTGTGATGCTGTTGACATGGTGGGTAGACTTCTGTCATGCTACTTTTCTGAAAGAGAAACAATCATTTCAATAAGAAGTTTTACTCAGTATAATGAACAGAAGCTGCTGAAAACCGTCCACAATCTGACACTGATCTTGAACCAAAGAACAGATATATTAACTCAGAACTGAACTGTTCTTTATTCACTGAACTGACAGATTGACATTCAGCAGTAAGTGTTCTGTAGTTAACTTAAATCCATGCTGACCATTAACGAACAGTATGGCGACAACAGCTAAAACACTGTAGTAACATTATTGATCTGTTATGATTGATCAGCTGTAACCTGCAAACCCATTTTTCATCACACTAAAGCAGGAAACGTAACCTGAGATCTACAGAATAAATTTAAAACACGCTGTCAGAACAGGTTTACCTTCAGAGGTTAAAGGTAGTCTAACAACACACGATAACTACAGCTGCAGTCATGTCACTCTCAATGGGAGACGGCAGAGCTCTAGAGATAGTAAGAGTTGCGACACTCATGCTCTCGCAGCGGGGCGGTCACGTGGTTCATGTAAGCCTGAATAGTTCCAAACAGGCAGCGCTGTCATTTCCTTCTATGGGACTGAGAGCGGCGATTTCACGGTAAAAAAGGAATAAAATCACACCTCCAAGTACTTGTTTGATTATTAATTCATTGGAGTATGTATGTAAATGTCAGTTTTACATTTTGAGCCGTAAGGTGACATATTAAAGACACTTTTGGGGTTTTGGAGGGAATGTTTCACATTCATGTTAGCATGGAAAATCGACTTTTACACAGAAATGTAAGATGATTGAAGATGTTAATTTTTGCCCTGCTGGATTATTGTATTTCCAGACAATGTCTATATTTCTCTGATTCACTTACCTGTAGTCTGGGAGTTATTGAAAAGCAGAGTAACAACAGTCCATTCAGCAGATAGTGTCCAGCCACTTCTGATGAGGCAGGAGTTGACTCACTATAACCATTTTAAGACATACACAAAATATATATTCAAGAATAACAACTCATTATGCTTTGATGAATGAAATAGTATGTTTTATTGACAATAGGAGAAACAATGAGGGTCTTCGTGTCTTCAGTGAGGGCTCTCAGGATACTGGCGGATAGATAGATATGATAGATATTAATAAATATATTTGTTAAATACTTACAAGTATAAGTTTATGCATTATAAAGGGTCTCATATAAAGGACGTAGTCTTGACAATTAAAAAGAGGTAGCGATGTAGCTAGGTAGCTTTCAAAGAAGAGCTAACAAGCACATGGCAATGCCTGAAAGTCGGTCATCTGCCAATATTCACAAATACAGATAAATGTATGCACCACAAAGAGCTTCTGATATAATATAAAGACGTTAAAACCAAAAAGAGGTAGCGACTCATCAACAATTAATCCGTCAATATATCCCTGGAGATAACTTCACAACTAACAGCAGAGTCGAGCTAAAAAAAGTAGCAGAAATTCGGTCGTCTATCTAGATAAAATATATATATAATTACGCTGCGCAAATACAAATAAAGCTCAGCATATGCATCATAAAGAGCCTCTGATAAAATATAGGCAGTTGACAATTCAAAAGAGGTAGGCATTTCATCAACTTACCTCCACATATACTCAACGACCTGCAGTGCAAATGAACGGTGGCTATCACTGTCGAAGCGGTGCTAGGAAGTAAACAAGCCTCCACAACCCGGAAGTAGACTGGAAGAAAGCGTACAACGGCACCCTATGGGAGTGTCGCAAGACGCCAGCGTGTCGTCATTTGCTATGGTCACGTGGTACAAGACTGCTACTGGTTGGCAAGAACCGGCAGTAACATAAAGGCTTGCTACAAGAACGGTATCGGGTTTGAAACCAATACGTAAAGTTATCGCTTTTCATGAATGAAATTGCACATGTATTTACCACAATGGTAATAGCGTGTGTAGTTGTTGGTTGTACGAAGCGTTTTGAGAAGGAATCAGGCTTGAAATTTCACCGAATACCAATTTCAGGAGAGAGAAGATGGCGGTGGCTTCAGGTCATCAACAGTAAAAATTGTACCCCAGTAAGCAGCAGAGATCGTGTCTGTGGCTCCCACTTTTCTTCAGGTAAACTATTCAACAGTTTAGCATGTTTAGTATGTCCAACTTTGAGCTTATTTACCAAAAGATATTGATTTAGTGTCGCATCCTTCGCGTGAAGCGATCTCTACACTTTCGGTTTGGTTCAGTGTTGTCATGTGTTACTGATCGCTTTATAGGCGATGAAAGTATACTAAAGTCGAATGAAACATATTCAATAACATCTCCTTAAGCCAGCATCCTCCTATTTGTAATCATATTTCTTTCTGTATGCGTCTAGCGATCGTTTTTTTTAGAATTGTCCTATTTTCGATCACCAATGCTGTGGGTCTGTTACTGTTACATAGAAGCCATACTGCAGACAAAAAATACAGCAACTTCTTGACGTTTCTTTGACATCTTGTTGAAGATTAACAGAAGATATATTATTTTTAATTCATAATTATATATTTTTGGGTGGGTGAACTGCCCTGCGGTGTCAATCAATTAAAAATAAATGTCGGTGAAGGAAATGTCGGGCCACAATGAAGGATCGTCCACCCGCCCAGTCTTTAAATTGTAGGGATCTGGCAAGGTTTTACCGTTTCCCTGATATCCCAGCTTACTCACGTATATTTGTCGGGCCTCAGGTGATAAGGATTGAGCATAATCGGACAATTTCACGGAAGGATAGTTCGCATTGTTATCATCAGCCATTGTTCCTCTGGTTCCTCTTGCCAACCAGCGCGGTAATCACGTGACTTCGTGACGTCACTGTTTGTAAACACTGGCATCACCCTGTCATGCTGTCCTGAAGGAAAAGAATACAAGTTATTCGTGACTTTAACGCTGATCTGTGGTGTTTGTCTCGTTGGTAAATCCTGCAGCAGTCGGTGCAGCCCACCTGTACACCTATACGCTCCAGTGTCTCCGGCTCAGTCCCGACGTCGTTGCTCTTCGGGTCCGTCTCTTTTCCAATGACCTCCTCTGGACTGGCTTCAGAAAAATCCAAGATGGCGACCAGGACATTACAGATGACGTACTGTTGGCTACGTCCAGAGCCCTTTAGCAGTTCTGTCACTTCATCTTTACAGATTCAAATTTCCCGCTTCCAGTAAGGCAATGGGCCGAGTACGTCTATCTGCTTTCGTTTACGAAACAATTGATCCCCTGCTGGTAATTTTCAGATTTTAGTATTGTGTAGATAAATTATCATATAACATATAAGTTAATGTTTCCAACCTCAAAAGTTGCACATTTTCATAAATAACGTTGATATATTCTTCACACGAGCTAATGGATATGCTGTTAGCGCCAGCAACCACAAACCAATGAGAGCTCTTGTTCCTACTTCGTGGACTCCAGTTGGCCAATCAGATTCCTCGTACTTCTGGTAAAGCCATAACACAACGTTAACACAACTGGTTAAGGGATGAGAGCAAACGAAGGAAAAGGTAAGATATTATATTATTATTGTCATGTGAAAACTTTTGATTATTATGAGAAATTGATGCAATGGGTGCAAACGAAGCATATTGACAGCACATTGTAATGCCGAAATGAATGTTAATGTTTAATGAAACGTAACGTCGCTGCAGGTAGCATGTCACCAGTCACAACAGCTGCAGTTGTTTAAGCTAACAAGCGGCAGTAACTAGATGTCCAACACGTTTAAACGAGAAAAAGATCAGATATTATTAATTACTCGATTATCATGTAATATTTTTAATATGAAAAGTTTATGCAATGGGTGCAAACGAAGCTTATGTTTAATGAAACGTGACGTCGCAGCAGGTAGCATGTCAAGATCCACCAGGAACAACAGCTGCAGATGTTTAAGATAACAAGTGGCAGTAATTAGATGTCCAACACGTTAGATTCCCCGATCTGTTCAGCTTTGCTATTGATACATATTTAATTAGTTTCTATTTTTTTGAGATGAAGTTTGTAGTTTTGTTAGAGCTTCAGTTGTTGTGCATCAGTGACTAGGATATACAAGCGTAGGTTATCATATGGACATTAAATGAACTGACACCAGAAAAAAACATTAACTTGAACAAGATGAACTTTATACAAAAAAGTGCTATGAAAGCCACAAATTTGGCATAAGCATGCCCATGAAGCTTGCTCTCTTTTTTCTCTTCTTATGTTTCGTGTCCTGCAGAATTGGAGCAGTCAATACATGCACACATGTCTGTGCATGGTAGCTGGTGCTGTTTGCATGTGCATCTCCCCTGCACACATTTTAGTGCTTTGCACTGACAACACTGGAGGCAGTGTCCATCTTAAGGTCTTGTGATGTTGGTGGCCAGGGCATTTTTGGAGTCACTTTACACTTGGTCTCTATGATCTCTTTCAGCAGCATGGCTGAATGGTACAGGTGTCTGTCTTTAGAGAAGTCAGAGACTGTCACTACACAACCAGGTATAATGGTGAAATGCAGGTAAGCAAGGTGTGTAACATCAACTTAACTATAATTATAAGGACAATATAGATTAAGAAATGTCAAACCAACCTATGCTTGCAGGGTCATTCTTGTGTTGATGGCCTAAATGACTGGGTTCCATGCCATCCTCCTCTGAGTCACTGCTGTCTGATGAAGGCTGTGCCGGTTCATCCTGGATGACCTCTTCAGCAGTTAGGTCCTCTACATAGACAAAGTCATTTCTGGCTGCTTTAAGGAATTTAAGACATGGATGGGACTTAGGAAGCCTTGATTTTAAGCTAAATGCTTTATAAGTCGAAATGTCCAGTCCTTCCTTATCTGTAAAAATTTCCTTAAAGAGGTCATTTAGCCGTGAAAGCCTCAACACTTCACGGTTTGCCAGTAGGCACTCTTCCACCACTGTCTAACAGAAATGTCTGTAGCCTGCCTGATACGGATTTGCCTCTTCAGAAACCTCTCTCTTTGTTCCTCTCAGGTATCTTGTGTAATTTGTGAAGCAACTGTGGTGATACATGGCCTCTGACGCAACAAGATCTCTTCCACGGATTTGAAGCAACAGGTGTTCATCCTTCTTCCCCTCATCAGCATGAAGGAGTTGATCTGCTGTGGTAAACAAAGTTTATACTCGGGTAAATATTTTTTTTTATTTACATTTTTGATTAAAACAACACTACACACATACACAAATGATAAGAAAAAAAACTACATAATTAAAATCAATTCACACAAATAAATCAGCCAAGCAACAGCAAAAACAACAAAAAAAGGAAAAAAGGGAGTTGAAATAAAAATACACGAACAGATCAGTACAAATACTACGTACAACAAAAAATGACAAAGATAAAACAACAAAGATGTCAGGGAGCAGTAAATTAGCTGTCAAAGCACACATTCATCAGATGGTGTGCATGAAATCATAATTTATCTATGTAAATAGGAGAAAAAAAGCTAAAAAAAAAAGAAATTAAAAACAAAGCAAGAAGGTAAGAGATGCTAATTCTAATGTCTTTCTTTAATATATTCCTGAACATATGACCACAAATTTCCAAGTTTCCCATCCCTGCAGGACTCCTGCAGGGGGACAGCTGCTTGCTCCATCATTACCAGATCAGCAAAATCATTAAGCCATGAATCTCGACAAAAGCATCCTGGCTTTCTTACTTTCCAGTTCATCAATTTTTTTCTTTTAACGGCAAGAAATGCCAGTGACAAAAGGTGTTTATACTCAGGTAAATACTATTAGTAAATATTAGTACTTAGTCATTTGTCTTTCTGAATACTTTAGTATTTACCCGAGTATATAGTAAAGTATTCAGAAAGACAAATGACTAATTCATAAAATATATATAAAAAAGAAATTGTCATAAATAGGGGATATAGCTGATATTTTTATCAGGCACATTGCTTGACATAAAAAAAGGTCACATAAAGATCTCACAAGGCAACTGTCCACCCGTTTACCTGCTGTAAGTGTTAGACACTGAGAGTTTTTACTTAACCCTCTTTCTATTGTGCCAGATGTTGATATATCTGTTCTTGCATAGCAGGCATGCAACTGGCAGGAGGTGTGGAGCCCTTTTGGGTTGTTCTGGCCACTTGAAGAGCGCAGAACCCGAACCTTGGATGCAGCACCATCACTGGTATCTGGCAGTGGTTCTTCTGAACATTGTAATGGCACTAAAATGTAAGTTACAAGTGATCAATAAATGGAAATGATTTAAATTAACATTGTTTCTAACATTTGTAAATAAATTTAAAAAACATACTTCTGATGTTGTGGAGAGTTTTATTTTGCTGTGGTGGTGCACTACAATCAAGTACATGTAAAACAAATGTGATCATTTGCATCACTGTGATCTTGTCTGATTAATTTTCAATTTTGGCTGTTCCATTCTTTTTTAGTATGTTCACAGATAACTGTGCAAAAAGCGTTTCTGCAGTGTTGAGGGTAACCCATTGTTTGGCACAATAGACAAATTTCTCCCAGCTTTTCTGTGAAAAAGGTGTTACTGCAGACTTTGTGTCGCAGACTAAATGCATGCAGCACTTCATCTTCCCACGTACTGCCAAACACGTGGGGGGGGGGGGGGGGGGGCGGTCACAGTGTAAGATACTCTTCTGGGGGTACAGTATGTGTGTAAGATTGTGTGCAGAACTACAGTGCAGAGGTCAAGTGAGAGGACAGGCCAAGGGACGGACCACAGCAGTAGAGACCGGTAGAGACTTATCCATCATTGAAAATAGCCAAAACAATCTAGTACATAGTTTTATTCTTGTAATTCAATTATACCCATAGTTACACCTCAATGTTGTGGGATATAAATAACACAGAGACAATTTAACAGACAATGTATGTTTTATTTGGACATTCTGGTATTTAAATAAAAACTGCTTTAAATATTGTTCATTTGACACTGTAATAGTGGCAGCTGTGTTGAATTGGAAAGATAATGCAGTGTGAAATATGACAAAGAACGTCAAAGAACGTTGGATATTTAACGCCAGGAGAAAACAATAGCGTTGATTTTTGCCGTGCAAGTGTACCATAACACTGTTAGGAATTAATAATTAGAACCATGTAGTCTAGTTTGTAAGCTCATTCGGAGGAAAAATGTATTCTGTTTATTTTAAGTCTTTCCGAAGCCGGCGTTAGCATATTTTGCCGCAGCTTCTTCCTGGTTGTCATGGAGATGACGTAAGTAGCCTCCTTCGTTTGCCTGCTCAAAATTAAAAGTTATTGCTTGCTCTCTTTCATTAATGTGCACGAACTGAAGTTGGAAACAACTACTAGTATGCTTAGAATAATTTTATCTGTCAGCTGTGAAAAATATTCTTCCTTACGCGGCGGGGATCAATGAATAACACGTTATTTGGCTTCGGCCCATAGTGTCTCCGTGTATCTCACGTGACCACCAAGCATTTTTTTTTGTACCTCCGCGCTGTCGTGACGTCTTTCAAAGGCTCTGGATCCACTTTCCATAAGTTCCTCTCTTTGGAGTCGAGGTAAGCTAGACGCTGTAATGACACTGAACTGGAGGTATCATAGCCTGAGGCCTCTACAGTGAGGCAGGATTTACAGTTATCGAGGTAACTTAAGGTTAATAATCACCACTGTCAAAGTTTTCACCTTGCAAGAGGTCGGCTCATAGCAGCTATCATTTTGGGGGGAAGGTGCTCAGTGGAAAAAAAGGGCACTTTGTGCAGCGTGTCGAACATTAGGCTACAACAAGGCAGAAAGCTACTTTTTCTTTTTGTTATTTAGCAAATAAGTCACAGCAAGTGTTGCCTCTACCTAATGTAGGCTAATAATAAACCTACACAAACTAAATCTTCAGTTACAGTATCCTAATTGTAATATATTGATGTGGGTTAATAAGGAAGACGGACACTGGACTCAGCTTACAGACTGGGACTCCTTTACTGAACAGCCAACCACATGACAACTCACATGAACAGAACAGGCAGTTTTTCAACATGACCACTAGAGGGCAGAGGACGACTAGTGTATTCTCAATATACTACACTCCTCCCCTTTAAACTATAACCCCCAAAATGATATATACAGCTCTGTATATAACCACTGTAAGCAAAAAAACAAATAATTGACTTTGCATAACTTCAAAAGAAGAAATGTTATTATTTTTTTTTGACAGTGTATTGTAACACAAAAACGATCAGCTTCCACTGGTAACTAATAATCAACTGTTCAGAGCAAAGAATAATCAGAACATTTGACCAACAGGTTAAAGGTCCAGTCTCTTTGGCGGAACTCGTAAGCGATCTGGATAGCGACGTCCAGGTTGTTGTGTAGCAGCTGAAACAGCCACTGGCTCTGCAGGTTTGACAGGAATATCCCCCTGAAGTGGAGAGGGTGGACGGTAAGCAGGGTTGAGTCTCACCGGGGTTACAGACTTCGCCACAGAGCGAGCAGGGACTGGGGTAGCAATCCTCTCTTCTGCCTCCTGGATGCTGCTGGGTTGGTTTGAATCCAGATCTGGTGTCACTTGAGCATCACTTGTGTTGCTGCAATCCACAATTCCTTCATGCGATAGTAATAGGTGATCTATGTGAACTGTGCGCTCCCTCACACCATCATGTATCAGATAAGAAACAGGTCCGAGTCGCTTTACAACTGTTCCTCTGATCCATTTATCCTTTCCCTCACGAAAGTTTCTCACACGCACCTGATCACCCTGAGACAACACTCTCAACTTGTTTTGTCTATTGTCATGGTATTTCTTCTGCATTTGTTGCTTTCTCTCAACAATTTCCGTGAGACTCGGCTTCAGAAGACTAAACCTGGTCCTCACTTGACGCTTAAGAAACAGCTCAGCTGGCGAAACACCTGTCACTGTGTGTGGTGTGCTTCTATACATCAGCAAGAAATTTGCCAGTCTATGCTGTAATGTAGCAGACCTCTCATCTGCCAACACTTGCTTCATCAGTGCAGATTTGACTGTCTGTACCGACCTTTCAGCTGCCCCATTGGACGCTGGGTGATAAGCAGGAACCAAGGTTTGTTTGATGCCATTTCCTCTTAAGAACTGTTTGAATTCACTGGATGTGAATTGCGGTCCGTTGTCTGAAACCACTTCTTCAGGTAGTCCATAAGCTGCAAAAATACTGCGCAGGACTTCAATAGTCTTAGCTGATGTTGTGGTTGTCATGGGAACCACCTCCAACCATTTTGAGTGACTGTCAACCAGAACTAAAAAGTACTGCTTATCTTTTTCACAAAAGTCTATGTGTATCCGTTGCCACACTCGAGTTGGCCATTTCCAACAATGCAATGGGGCCTCTGCTGGCAGTTGTCTCACGGTTTGACATGCGCTGCACTCTTGTACGGTTTTTTCAATGTCCTTATCCATACAGGGCCACCACATGTAGCTTCTTGCCAGCGCTTTCATGCGGCACATTCCAGGATGACCCTGGTGAAGGTCATGCAACAGCTTTTGTCGGAGAGCTGGAGGGACTATAACTCTCATTCCCCAGAGAACACATCCTTGTTCCACTGAGAGTTCAGTTTTTCTTGTAAAGAATGGCTTGAGTGTCTCCTCCCTTACATGACTTGGCCAACCATTTAGAGTGAGCTCCTTGACTCGGCTGAGCAGCAGATCTTTGTTTGTGCCATGAGCAATGTCATTTGCTTTCACAGGTAAATCCTCTGTAATAGAAAAATAGAAGATTTTTCCTTCTTCTGCAGTGCCATCTCCGACTTTACTTGGCAACCTTGATAGTGCGTCCGCATTGGCATGATCTGCAGATTGGCGATACTCGATTTCATAGTTATAGGCCATCAGTATGAGCGCCCACCGTTGCATTCTCAAAGCAGCTAGTGTAGGAATGGCTGACTTCGGACCCAGGATAGCCAAAAGGGGTTTGTGGTCAGTAATGAGAGTAAACTTTCTCCCATAGAGATACTTGTGAAATTTCTTCACCCCAAAGATGATAGACAATGCTTCTTTTTCAATTTGAGCATATTTGCTCTCTGCCTCAGTTAATGTACGAGATGCAAAAGCTATGGGTTTTTCTTCTCCATTTTCCATCACATGGGAGATCACCGCCCCAACCCCATAAGGTGAAGCGTCACAGGCCAATTTCAATGGCTTTCTGGTGTCGTAATGAACCACTAAGGTGCTCTGTAATAGATGATCTTTAGCACTTCTGAACGCAGCTTCACATTCAGATGTCCACTTCCAAATGCTTTCTCGTTTCAACAGCTCATGCAAAGGCCGCAGCTGCATGGATAGATTTTTCATAAACCTGCCATAGTAGTTTAGTAGCCCCAAAAAGGAACGTAACTCTGTGACATTGGTGGGACTTGGCGCGTTTACAATGGCTTCCACTTTCTCTCTTGTGGGATGAAGCCCTTCATTATCCACCATGTGTCCTAAATATTCCACTTTGTTGGTCATGAACTTACATTTGGATTTCTTGACTCTCACATTGTATTTTTCCAGACGACTCAACACTTCCTCCAGTTTACACAGGTGTTCTTCTTTTGAACCTGCTGTGATTAAGATGTCATCGAGGAAACAGGTCACATTTTCTATTCCTTGTAGGATTTGATCCATGACTGCCTGAAAGATAGACGGGGCACTTGAGACTCCATATGACAGCCGATGGTAAGTGTAAAGCCCTCGGTGTGTGTTCACTGTGAGGTACTTTTCTGAGTCCTTATCCAACTCCAACTGCTGATAAGCATGCGATAAGTCCAGTTTAGTGAACAACTTTCCTCCAGCCAAGGTTGCAAAAAGATCTTCAGTATTGGGCAATGGATAAGTTTCCTCTTCCACACACTGATTTATGTTCACTTTGTAATTTCCACAAATCCGTATTGATTTGTCTGCCTTTGGCACAGTCACTATAGGTGCAGCCCATTCACTTTTATCTGTTTTTGATATGATTCCCATAGTCTCAAGTCTGTCCAGTTCTTTTTCCACAGCCTCTTTTAGCGCATATGGCACTGGGTTTGCTTTCTTAAATATTGGCTGTGCCTCTGGCCGCATCTTGATTGAGGCCTTAAACTCACGGATGGTGCTGGGACCTTCCTCAAACACCCCCTCGTGTCTCTGCAGAATTTCTGCCACATCTGGATCAGCAACATCTCCTGTTGCCTTGACTTGGAATATTTCTTTCCAATTCAATCTAAAGTTCTTTAACCAATTTCTCCCCAGTAGTGCTGGTCGGTCGCCTTCCACAATTACCAATGGTAGTTTGGCTTCTTGTTGTTCATATTTTACATTTACAGTCACCTTTCCTAACACTGGGATTGGTTCTCCAGAAAAAGTAGACAGTGTTATTTTACATGGGCAAAGTGGCAAGTGAGTGAGTGATTTCTTGTAGATGATCTCTGACACAAGGGACACGCAGGCTCCTGTGTCCAACTGCATCTGCATGTTCTGACCTTCAATGTTCATGTCAACCACATAGCCATCCTTGCCATTTGAAGCAGTGTATATGGTGTACAGTCCAAACGAATTTTCGTTATCCCCATCTGCCAAGCTCGTCTCAGCCTCTTGTTCGACATAATGGGTTTTCTGTGGTGTCTTTTTATTTCGACACATGCGTGCCATATGTCCCACTTTTGTGCAATGGTGACATCTTTCTTGTTTAAATCTACACACAGTAGCTGGGTGCTTACCGCCACATCTGTAGCAGGGCTGGTGTGGTTGCTGCTGCTTGTCATCCACGTTGCTCTTTTGCCAGGATGTACTCTTACCATAGCTTGTGTTGCTGAATTTCCGCTTGTCATCTCTCTTTTTATTTTGGTTGTACACTCCATGAATTGTTGCACTTTCTTTTATTTTCCCAGAGAATTCCAATGTGTTGCGTGAAGCCATCTCCATGGACAGTGCTGTGTCACATGCACTTTTAAAAGTTACATTTGTCTCTGCCAGTAATTTCCTCTGTATCGCTTCTGATCTCAGTCCACTCACAAACCTATCTCGGAGGGCATCATCCAAGTGAGTACCAAAATCACAGTTTGTAGACAGTTGTTTCAAGGCTACTATAAATTCACTCACTGATTCATTCTCTTGTTGATTTCTTTTCTGAAATCGAAACCTCTCCATAATAACCAGTGGCTTGGGCTTGTAATGGTCGCTGAGTGCTTTGGTGAGTTGCGCATAACTTTTTGTACTTGGCTTATCTGGCAGGAGTAAACTTTTCAAAAGCTTGTAGGCCTCCGGTCCAATTAACGCCAGGAAAACACTGACTTTCTTTTCATCCTCCACTGAATTCGCATCCATCCACTGTTCCAGTCTCTCCAGGTAAGATTCAAAGTCTTCCTTACCCTCTTTGTATTCCGATATGCTACCGATTAGGGCCATGCTGTAGTCCGTTACGTTGCTAATAACTTGCAGTCACATTAGCTTGTTAGCTCGTTTGCTAGCCACTCACGTTGGTGCCACAATTTTCTTTTCTGGTGATCTGCCGGTTACACTTTAATGTTTCTCGTCTTCCGGGATGCTTTTCTTTCTTTAAGCCATCCCATCCTCGTCGCCAAACTGTAATATATTGATGTGGGTTAATAAGGAAGACGGACACTGGACTCAGCTTACAGACTGGGACTCCTTTACTGAACAGCCAACCACATGACAACTCACATGAACAGAACAGGCAGTTTTTCAACATGACCACTAGAGGGCAGAGGACAACTAGTGTATTCTCAATATACTACACTAATCATATGCTGTACCAGTGCAGTGTTATGGGGCGGCATGGCTCAGTGGCCGTCTTGCAACCGAAGGGTTGCCGGTTCGAGCCTCGCCCCGTCGTGCTCGAGGTGTCCCTGAGCAAGACACCTAACCCCGAATTGCTCCGGATGGGTCGTGGTTAGCGCCTTGCGACGCAGCTTCCGCCATCAGTGTGTGAATGGGTTAATGTGACGTATCATGTAAAGCGCTTTGAGTACCTTGCAGGTATGAGGATGGCTAGTAACTACGTCATCGTGTCCAAAAACGTCACTTCCGTGTCCTACCAAACCAACGATATAATGGTGCTGTGTTGTGTCCCGTGTTGCAACAATAGAAATGATGTAAATAAAACGATATCCTTCTACCGCTTTCCTCTGGACGAAAAGGAGAAGAGAAGATGGCTGACACTGATAAGGTAAGTCGGATTTCTAATCTTAGAAAATACATTTAGCGCCAGGAGCTAACGTGCGCTAGCTAGTATTAGCCGCTTGAATCATGTTATCTTTTTGTGTTATGAGGAGTGTTTGGGCCACATTACAAAAGAAACTAAAAGTGGTCGAGATTAAAGTCTCTGATAATAAGTTTATACTTTTAATTTATAAGAATAAAGTCTGCCAAGGGAGACTTTTGTCCCAGTTTTGGGGACTTGGACTTGCTTGACCAATCTGCCCAAAATACTCGACTTGACTAGGATATGGGTCTATGTGACTTGGATTTAATTGAGTCCAATACTTGGACTGACTTGCTAAAAATGTTTGACTAAGATTGTTTTAACTGTTATGGATTCATGATTAGTGTAAAGAGATGCGTAGTTATTTACATATGCAAATTAGCCATGTGCTCCCGGCAGAAGTTAGCGCTAGAGTGTGCTGCTGGGAATCTTTAGAGTATACTTTTCAAATCTAACATAACAACTCTAACAAAGCCAAGTAAACGACATTTAACCTCACACAGATGATAAAGCTAGCTTTATTTCTGACATCCTGTGTTTGTTAGCTTACACTACTTAGCTACTCACCTCAACACTGTACGTTTTCCTTTTCATTGACGCCTGCACTTTCCCTTTAAAACCACCTGCCAGCACACTAACTCTTACAACTCTGTTTGAGTTGTAAGAGTTAAGACCTCGCTTTACCGACTTCGGAAAATCCGCAAAATAAGATGTCACAGTGAAAAAGGTGACCGGTTCTTTCGCTACTGCCATTGTGTTTTCATTCGGTACGCCGCGGCTTGGACACGGAAGTGGTCCATGACGTCACACTAGCCATCCCCATAGTAAAGCGCTATGGGGATGGCTAGTGTGACGTCATCGGGGCCCAGTACGTCACTTCCGAGTCCAATCTGCTGCAGCTCGTGTAAACAGTAATGGCTGTTGCGAGAGAACCGGTCACTTTTTTTACGGTCACATCGTATTTTGCCGACTTCCCAAAGTCAGTTAAAAGGGGTCTGAACTCCTACAACTCTAACAGAGTTGTAAATGTTAGTTTGCTGCCAGGTGGAAGTCTGAAAGGGAAAGTACAGGCTTCAATGAAAAGTAAAATTTACGAGGTTCAGGTGAGTGAGGAGCTAGCTAACAGAAGTGTCAGCCATCAAGCTAATTTTACTCTACTTGTGTAACGTTAACTATTGTTTATTTAGGTATGTTAGAATAAGTATATATGGTTTGTTGACAAGTTAACTGACTGGAAATGTCTTACAAGCCCAACACAGGTTAGACAGCTAAGGACATTACGTAGTTGTTAGGACCACCTAGCGAAACAGAGCATTGCTCTGCCTTTCAGCAATGTTACAGGGATTTTTGTGAGGGCTAGCAACGTCGTTTTTACTCAGGTACACGTTGAGGGACAGGAGGTGAGGGCAAGTACCTGCTCCTGTGCAATCGGGAGGGCCAAGTGCCACCATGTAGCTGCTCTCCTCATTTGGGCAGAGAAGAATTGTACACGGAGAGATGTCGAGTGTGTGTGTGGAAGAGGCCCACTGCACCCAAAACAGAGGATATCGCAGCGAAGAAGGTGTCTGTGATTGCACCCTCCACGTCAAAAGGTAAGTACTTGGAGTAATCATGCCTTCTGTTTTGATATCATTGAAAAACCATGACCATACGTTTAGTTACTGCTAAATTCTAAGCCTGGTTTTAAGGTTTGTTGTAAATGAATGGTGCTACTGACAGTAGTTAGGTGAGGTGGTATTCTCACTTGAGTCCACATCAGTTACCATCATCCCTTTTATGCTATTTTTTAGCTGGAATTAAACGACCTGTCACCCAGGAGGACAGAGAATGGGCACTGTCATCTTTGGCACAACTTGACCGTTTTACAGGCCTGGGTTGGATTTTAGCTCCAGAAGTGCCTCAGGTTTGACTTCTGTGTTTTGTATTTTGATGTGTCATGTCCTGCTTTATCAGAAACATCACATGTACACTACATTAAATCAGTTACAAATGAGATAAGGTTGAGGATATCCCAGCCCAGCCTAGTTTCTACAGATGATAAATTCACTTAGACAGCCACAGACATCAACCCTTTCACACTTTAATTAAATGTATTTCACACTGTGTAGATAAAAAAAAAAAAAAAGAATGTCAGAGAACATTGTTGACTTGCACAGATCTAATTGTTGTTTATTTCTGTTTCCATGATATTTGTTGGGGCAGACATTTGACCCATGCCACCACAGGAAAACTTTTGATGGGATTCTGGCCAGCTCCGGTTATGGTGATACAGAGCACAAAGCTCTGTATATGCTCTCATCCCTTGCTGTGAGCCCACAGCAGAAGAAAGACATTGAGAGAGCCACAGTTGGGCAAACTAAGAATGCCTTATGGTAAAGACACATACAAACATATTTTCCATTGTTTTAGGAGTACTTAAAGTCAGTTAGGTTAACTGTTATGTGTTTCTTTATAACAGGATGGCATATCGCAAGAACAGGCTCACAGCCAGCACCTTTGGTTTTGTATTGGCAGCGGTGAAGAGGAATTCTTACCCGCCTTCTTTATTCAAAACACTGCTCGGTCAGTACAACCTCAAACAAGGAGCTCATGTAAGTGATGGACACTAAGTGATTTTAATCCTAATGTACTGTATTAAAACGCATCTTTTAGTCCCATTTGGCTTTTTAAAACCACAACTTTAGTTGCTGTAAAAACAAAACAGTTTATTTTCAACTCAGATCTCTTCTTCAGTCCTTGACCAAAACAATTTTTTTTAACGATAGATTTCAACCCATTAAAACAACAACAACAACAACAAAACGAAATGGCAGATCTTCAATGTATAAAATGATCAGAGGCTGCATATTTTTTTATGTGCTATCACACTCTTGGATATGTCAACAACATCGATTTTGTGCAGTATTATTTTTTGGGCATCAGTTTTTAGTGTGTTTACTCCCACATGACTTCCATCACAATCACATTTTTTGAATGCAGCAAAGATACTGCAGTTAAATCATGTATGAAATTTGATATTTAAACGGTTAAAATCCATAATTTAAAAACAAATAATACATACTTTTGATCAGGACTGAGCTTGATGAAGAGACTTAGGGGGTGAAAAATGTTTGAAAAATCAATTAGCTGACATGTTTTTAGAGGGGCTAAAGTTAACACTCAAACCAGGACAAAATGATAGTTAATTTGCCCTCAGTGAATTTTTGACCTTTAATTTTTTTTTTGAAATCACATTTTCAAAATTTATGTAGAATCAAATTTCCTCACCAAAAATGTTTTAACTCTTTTAAATACAGTGAAAATTATGGTCAATTTGTTTGAAAGATCACCCCTTTGTGGCAGAAAATTCACATAGAGACTTAAGGGTTAATTGTTAAATTGACCAAGTGTAAACAAAAAATTGTACTTGAAGGGTTGAGCCTATATATCTTTCCTTCTCTACCTTTGTTTTGTAATAATAAATTGTAATAATCCTTACACATTGTGTATGAAATTCTCTTTTTGCCCCCAGGCTTGTGATTGGGGAATTGTTCATGAGCAAAAGGCCAAAGAAGAATACATGAAGCGCACTAGTGTGACCATCCAGGAGAGCGGAGTGTTCCTCTCTGACAGCGGCCTGCTTGGTGGCTCCCCAGATGGGATGGTATCCGATGACTGCATCATTGAGATAAAATGTCCCTATGCAGCCAGACAGAAGACCGTAATTCAGGCAGCAGAGGCAAAGGACTTTTTTCTCAAACAGGATGAAGTCACTGGGTTACTGACACTGAAGCAGACCCACAACCACTGGCATCAGATTCAGGGCAACCTGTATCTGACAGGAGCTGGCACCTGTCATTTGGTGGTATGGACTCCTCTGGATCTTGAAATCATGGTCATTCATAAAGATCCAGCATGGGCAAACAACATAACTGTTTTAGAAACCTTTTATAAGAATTGTCTCCTGCCACACATTCTATCAGATGGTAAATGTTAAATATTGTATTGACCCTGTATTATTGACCCTGCATTCCTTACCTGTTCTAGTTCGTCAATCTGACTGTTGAAACCTCCTCAAAGTTTACTTGTTTATAAGTTTTATCAACATCTGTGCATTTGTACCAGTTAAACTGCTGTTTTATGTTGTGTTATTTATTATTTAAAAAATAAGCAGTAACAAGCTTAATCAAATGCAGTCATAATAAATTGAGTGGGAGCGATATAACCAGTGTGAAGATTTGTTTTTAAGTAGTTCAGCATCCCTTGCACCTAGGCTGTCAAATGGATATCCAAATACATCCCCAATTATTCATTCAGCTGATGGTGGAAAAAAGTAAATCATCTTGAGACTATAATGTTGTAACAGACAAACATAGACCTCACAGAGAATCTCAGATTTATTCTTAAACATTTCAGTTTGGGAAAATTGATTAGAAAGGAAAAAACAATATTAATACATTTCATATATCAAAATTCATATGGACAATAAAACAGACTTGGAGGAGAGAACAATGACACAGAAACTAGGGCTGAATGATATGGACAAAAATTCATATCTCGGTATCGATACAATGTGACTACGGGTTCAGTGAAAACCAAGCATTTTTCAGAAAAATAAAAACATAATACATAAGAATATGGAAAGTTCAGTTTTACTCAGTTATTTAATCTTGCTGAGGGTGGGCTTTAGCTGCAGGTTGTAGGTGTGGGTACAGTTATAGGTGATGTGTGAAGTGACTGGCTATACAAAGAAATTTTTATGGCTGATACTGTGACAGACAGAGGCAGTTCATGCTATTTCACGGAGAATGGGGGTCTGTAAATTTGTGAGACAAACACAAACTTTAAGTATCTTGTTGGCATGCTTTTTATACTGGTATGGGATGTAGGACAAAATGTGAAATGTTTTCAGGCGCTGAATGGAACGCTCCACATGAACTCTTGCACTGGCAATAAGTCTGTTGTGGTTAACTTCCTCCATTGTGAACTGTCCATTGACAAGGAATGTTGGGATGTTTAGTGATACACCTGAAGGCAAAATGTCTCGAATAGTGAAGCCCTTGTCAGCCATCACCATGTCACCTGCTTCTAGTTGTTGAAGTACTCCGCAGTCTGCTGTTATTGCTTTGTCCGATGTGCTTCCACCATATAGGTCACTAGCAAAGGTTATAACTCCATTGGGTGCCACGCCAATCAGAGCTTTAAGCGTGGTACATCCTTTGTAATGACTGTATAGATGACTTTGGGTGTCCAAACTTTCTGTGTTGGAAACAGCCGCTTCAGTACAGTCTAGCACAATCCGACAATTTGGAAATGGCTGGAAGCAATCTGGCAGTGAGGTTTGGTTCTTGAATCTGGAGGGGATTTTGTTTGCCATCATGCCAACATACAAAATGTCATGCAGGGCACTGGAGATGGTGATGAAGATGTTGGTGACTGTGGCACGGCAGCAATTAAATCTTGTAGAAAGGTCTAGGACACCACAATTCAATCGGAGCTTCATCAAAGTCAAGAGCAACTGATCAATTAGGGGCATTTTTTGGACATTCCAATCAAAGTGGTACTGAAGATCAAATTTGGAAAGAAGGGCCTCCAAAAAGAAGACTGTGGCAGCATCTGGCAAACCAGTGTAATAGTTGACTCTGTCGGGGTGGGAGGAGATTTGACTAAAGGAAAATGTTTGTTTTTGTTTTTCCAATTCTTGCTTTAGTTTGTCATTTTCTTTTCTGAGCATGTCATTCTCAATTTGGAGCACCAAAACATCAGAAGTACTTGGGGTCTGTTGAGCAGTGTCAACATGACTTGGGCCTGGTTCAGATCTTCCTTCCTCCTCTACAGTGGTAGGGAGCAGTTCCTTTCTGCATTTGGTTGCATGGTCGATTTGGTCAGGGAAAGTCTTTCCCTCATTCCAGGCAAACCGCGTCGGCCCAGCAGCTTTGCCATGTGGAAAGTGCCATCCACAGACCCGTGAGTATTGGTTGGGGGTGAAATCTTTACGCCTGAAAAAATAAAAAAAGAAAGAACATAAAACAAATTTTGCTGCATGCAGACAAACTGCAGTGTTTGTTTTTTGCATCCCTCATCATAGTATTATGATTTTAGATGCAGCACAGATACTACAATCCTTTTGTGTGAGTACAGGAGATACTGCAGTGGATCTGGATCCAAAATCTTAAATATAATACTACATTTTGAGAAACAAAAAAAAATCCTCTGAATGGCTTGGTGATTTCCCCCTCAAGCCCCCTTCTGCAAAAGCAGCAAAATTTTGCAAATTTAAATTAAAAAACAATAACTTTAATCTTGTAATTTGTAAATAATGACTTTATTCTCACAAACAATGACTTACATCTTTAAAATGGCCTTATTCTTTTAAGTAATGACTTGTCATAAATAATTAATCTTGTAAATAATGCTTTTCATCTTGGAAATGACAGTCATACACACGTGGACAAAATTGTTGGTACCCCTCAGTTAAAGAAGGAAAAACCCACAATTCTCACTGAAATCACTTGAAACTCACAAAAGTAACAATAAATAAAAATTTATTGAAAATTAAATAATCAAAATCAGCCATCACTTTTGAATTGTTGATTAACATAATTATTTAAAAAAACAAACTAATGAAATAGGGCTGGACAAAAATGATGGTACCCATAACTTAATATTTTGTTGCACAACCTTTTGAGGCAATCACTGCAATTAAACGATTTCTGTATTTGTCAATGAGCGTTCTGCAGCTGTCAACAGGTATTTTGGCCCACTCCTCATGAGCAAACAGCTCCAGTTGTCTCAGGTTTGATGGGTGTCTTCTCCAAATGGCATGTTTCAGCTCCTTCCACATATGTTCAATGGGATTCAGATCTGGGCTCATAGAAGGCCACTTTAGAATAGTCCAACGCTTTTCTCTCAGCCATTCTTGGGTGTTTTTGGCTGTGTGTTTTGGATCGTTGTCCTGTTGGAAGACCCATGACCTGCGACTGAGACCAAGCTTTCTGACACTTGGCAGCACATTTCTCTCCAGAATGCCTTGATAGTCTTCAGATTTCATCGTACCTTGCACACTTTCAAGACACCCTGTGCCAGATGCAGCAAAGCAGCCCCAAAACATTACTGAGCCTCCTCCATGTTTCACCGTAGGGACAGTGTTCTTTTCTTCGTATGCTTGCTTTTTGAGTCTATGAACATAGAGTTGATGTGCCTTACCAAAAAGCTCCAGTTTGGTCTCATCTGTCCAAAGGACATTCTCCCAGAAGCTTTGTGGCTTGTCAACATGCATTTTTGCAAATTCCAGTCTGGCTTTTTTATGAGTTTTTTTCAGCAGTGGTGTCCTCCTTGGTCGTCTCCCATGAAGTCCACTTTGGCTCAAACAACGACGAATGGTGCGATCTGACACTGATGTACCTTGGCCTTGGAGTTCACCTTTAATTTCTTTGGAGGTTGCTCTGGGCTCTTTGGATACAATTCCAACGATCCGTCTCTTCAATTTGTCATCAATTTTCCTCTTGCGGCCACGTCCAGGGAGGTTGGCTACTGTCCCGTGGGTCTTGAACTTCTGAATAATATGAGCCACTGTTGTCACAGGAACTTCAAGCTGTTTAGAGATGGTCTTATAGCCTTTACCTTTAAGATGTTTGTCTATCATTTTTTTTCGGATGTCCTGGGACAATTCTCTCCTTCGCTTTCTGTTGTCCATGTTCAGTGTGGTACACACCTTTTCACCAAACAGCAGGGTGACTACTTGTCTCCCTTTAAATAGGCAGACTGACTGATTATGAGTTTGGAAACACCTGTGATGTCAATTAAATGACACACCTGAGTTAATCATGTCACTCTGGTCAAATAGTTTTCAATCTTTCATAGAGGTACCATCATTTTTGTCCAGGCCTGTTTCATTAGTTTGTTTTTTTAAATAATTATGTTAATCAACAATTCAAAAGTAATGGCTGTTTTTGATTACTTAATTTTCAATAAATTTTTATTTATTGTTACTTTTGTGAGTTTCAAGTGATTTCAGTGAGAATTGTGGGTTTTTCCTTCTTTAACTGAGGGGTACCAACAATTTTGTCCACGTGTGTAAATAACTGTAATCTAGTAAATAACGTACATCTTATAAATTATGATTTAGATCTCCTAAATTATAACTTCATTTACGTAAATGGCTTTAATCTTGTAAAATATGACTTTATTCTCATTGATAATTACTTCAAACTCGTTGATAACTTTAATCTCGTAAATAACTACTTTATCTGGTTAATTATGACTTTATTCTCGTAAATAATGATTTTAATCTCTACATCTGTGTTTTTTTGGCTCACACACTCCATCATAACATCAGCAGGTTACCTTATTTAGGCTAATGTTTCGGGCTAATACTTAGCTAGCTAACGTTAGCTGCTAGCGCTAGCCTACATTTAATTGCGTTTTTCATGATTTGAGATCCAACTTACCGTATCAGTTTAAGCCATCTCCTCTTCTCTTTTTTATCCAGAGGAAATCGGTAGTACGAAATTGTTTTATTAACATCATTTCTGTTGTTACAACAAGGAACACAGCACTGCACCATTATACCGCGGTTTGGTTTGGACTCGGAAGTGACGTATTGGGCCCCGATGACGTAGTCACTAGCCATCCCCATATAAATACTTACCATTGTCGTCACGTTATGTCGCTTAATTGATTGCTGTGTTATCTTATCTGATTCCATTTTGTTGTTTTTCACATATAACTTCAGGGGTCCATCCATCCATTCTCTATACACCGCTTTATCCTCACTAGGGTACTCATTAGGGGGTGCTGGAGCCTATCTCAGCTGACTCAGGCGAAGGCAGGGGACACCCTGGACAGGCCGCCAGTCTGTTGCAGGGCTACATATACATACAAACAATCACACTCACATTCACACCTACGGGCAATTTAGAGTTATCAATTAACCTCAGCATATTTTTGGACTGTGGGACAAAGCCGGAGTACCCGGAGAAAACCCACACATGCACAGGGAGAACATGCAAACTCCATGCAGAAAGATCCCGGGCTCAGGCCGGGACTCGAACCAGGGATCTTCTTGCTGCAAGGAAGTGCTAACCACGACCCACTGTGCAGCCCAATATCAGGGGGGTCAAACTCATTTTAGTTCAGGGGCCACAGAAAGGCCTATTTCCCTTATTTGATCTCAAGTGGGCCCCAGCAGTAAAAACACAGCATAATAACCAATAAATCACCACAACTTCAACTTTTTCTCCTTTGTTTTAGTTTTAAAAAATACATTCTGAAAATGTTCACACTTAATGAATTATCTTTTCACTAAACATTGTAAACACATTGGAATTTCTTAAGAAAAACCTCAATTTCAACAGTATTAATCCTCAGTTTATCATTTACACCTTACAACTGACAGATCACAGAGTGTCTACAAAGACACAAAACATTCAGTCACAGCTATCTGGAGCTGAACAAGCTAGTATTTTATTTTATGTTGAAAACAACTTGTCAATTTCTAGAAATTATTTAAAATTTACAGTTTTACAAATTGAATGCTTTCTCTGTAATTGTTTACCCTTTGCAAAGTTGGGCCGAAATGAATCATCTGGCAGCCGTTTTTGGCCTGTGGGCTGCATGTTTGACACTCCTGGAAAAATAATCGGAGTAGACGATCGGAAGTGGGGACGTGATCAAGTATGCCGGTGTTCCAATTGCACATTAATGATGCGTTCTCACGTTTTCAGTAGCCCGTAGCGCACAATGGCCAGCGCAGCTTGTGCGCCGTGAAGAACAGACATTAAAGGGGAACTTCAGTTTTTTCAACCTGGGGTCTGTTTCCATATGTAATTTTATACATGTGAGTGATGGAGAAATAATTTTCGACATAGCTCCAGTATTTAGCCAGGCAGGCAGCTTAGCAGCTCAGCTAGCAGCTCGGCTAGCGAAAAGTATGGGGCAGCTGGCCCCCCGCGTCAAAGTCCGCCCTAACGTGCTTTTTGCCCCACACTGACCGGCTCAGATAGTCTCAATGAGTGTCCCACAACATACTAGAGATGAGAAGTGAACGAAAACCTACACATTACCTGGCGATTGCTCTTTGTTGTGGTCTGTATCCAAATCTCAGGACACTAGAAAGCAAATTTCGTTCCGAAATCGTGCGAGCTGTCGCACGATTTCGGAACGAGATTGGCTAAATACTGGAGCTATGTTGAAAATTCATTTCTCCATCACTCACATGTATGAAATTACATATGGAAACAGACCCCAGGTTGAAAAAAACCGAAGTTCCCCTTTAAAACAATAGTTCAGCTACTTAGTTCCGCGTAGACGGACCATTTCCTCCCAGTCACTCGCACCCCCCTTGTCATGCCTCACTATTTGAGAAACACTGATGCATAGTCTATGCTGCTGCCACGCGTGGTGTTCGCTCCCCGTGTTCACGTTACCAGATGGGATGGGGCGAGTCGCAGCACGGCATGAATGGTATGTGCGTGTGTTCTATGTTTCAATTTTTTTAAAAAGTGTAGATGCAGAGGGCACTTGCTTGATAGGGGCAAGGGGCAGGTGCTCTTACACCACCTCATGTCTATCTGTGCATGCCACTGCTTGCAGTTATCACTCAGTCAACAAAATGATTTAAAAATATCTTCAGCAAATACACAGGATCTGGTGTCAGTCGTTGTTGCTTGTAGACCTGAACACATATGAATAAAATATTTACAATAATGTTACATCATAGTAGCCCTAGGCAGTCATCATTCATGTGACTAGGTGCTAGAGGTGGGCGGAGCGATCCAAATATCGATTATATCGATCCCAGCGTGGGTATTGATATTGAATGATACCAGTGCTGCGATATCGATACATTAGTTTCAGTTCCAGTCCTGTATGTCTACACTGATGTGGCTTCAATGAACAGGTGATCTGCCTGTCAGAGGTTCTCCATCTGAGGAGCAGCAGCTAATCCTCTCTTGTG